>NC_064621.1:82049993-82353024 GCF_023898315.1 Schistocerca nitens | reverse complement strand
ATCCTTATCATATAAACAACTGTGTAATACACTCATCAGCCAGAACACTATGAGAACCGACTTACTGTCGATATAAACTCATTCAGGCGATATCAGCGTCACCTGGCGAGGAACGATTGTTAGACAGACACACGCACGGTGTATGTAGTATCAGTGTGTGTGCTGGTCACGTGTAGAATGGGGAAGGCGTGCGATCCATCTGAGTTTGACCGAGGGCAGATTGTGATGGCCAGTTGGCTCGGCACGAGTAATTCGTAAACTGAGCGATTTCTCGGGTGTTTGAGGAGGGCTGTGGTGAGTGTCTTCAGCACGTGGCGAAATCATTCCAGACGTCGTGCGGTTGGGCGACCACCTCTCATTACAGAAGTCGGACGCCATGAGCTGGGCAAACTGGTAAATACAGGACAGGTGGTGAACTGTGGCGGAACCAAAATCAGACTTTAATGCTGGGCAAAGTGCAAGTCTGTCAGAACAGACAGTGCTCCGAACACTCACAACGGGGGCCACCGCAGCCGAAGGCAGATGCATGTACCAACGTTAACACTACATCGGCTTCTTCTACTGAAATGAGCCCGTGACCATCGTCAATGGACGTTGGCACAGTAGCAAAGCGTTGCGTGGTCTGATGAATACCGATACCTTCTTCATCATGCCGATGGGTGGGCGCGAATCTGTCGTCTTCCAGGGAACAACTCCTTGACACCTGTGCTGCGGGACGGAGACAAGCTGGCGAGGGCTCAGTTATGCTCTGGGGAACAATCACGTGGGCATCGATGGGTTCAGTGGAGGTCGTCCAAGGCATCATGACGGCCGAGGAGTATCGTACTCTGGTTGCGCACCACGTACACCCCTTCATGACGATCATGTTTCCCATCAGCAGTGGCATTTTTCAGCAAGATAATGCGCCACGTCACAAGGCCACAAGTGTGATGGAGCGGTTCGAGGAACACAGTGGGGAGTTCCAGTTGATGTGCTAGCTCCCGAACTCTCCAGATCTGAACCCGTTCGAACACGTCTTGGATGTGATTTCTCGTGGCATAGTCTCCCTCCATGGAATTTACTGGAATCGGGCGACTTGTTTGTGCAGAAGTGGTTCCAACTCCTTTCAGCGACCACCAAGGCCTCATTGCTGCCATGCCAAGGTGCGTGGCCACTGTTATTCGTGCCAAAGGTTGACATACCGGCTATTAGGTAGGTGGTCATAATGTTATGGCTGATCTGCGTATACAACAGAGGGTACCTCCCATTGTAATACATACTAGGTTTACATATGCAGCTTGGCAAGTAGGAATGATCAAATGCCTCAGTGACCCCTGCGGTTCGCTTAATCTTGTCTTCCAGACCTTCATGAAGGGTACGTGCAGGTGACGTCACTATATTCTTAGATTTGCTACTTTATTGGTTCTTGAAAGTTTAGAGACAAATTTTCAATAACTAGTTGATGCCAGTCTTCAGTTCTCTGGTAGTTTAGTGTTTTAGCATTTCCGTAACATTTGCCCTTTGTTACACACACACACACACATATCTGTTACTATTCGCGCTGCCCCTTATAGCCCGATTCACGAACAATGAAGGTTCGCGAAGGTAGAACCACAGACGTGGGCTGCAATGTTGCCGGTTCAAGGCGACAGTTACGGTATGCGTAGACCCGTTTTATGCGCTGAAAGGAAGCTTGTATCCCCCAAGTCTTTCGCTTACTTATGTAGATTTTGTCGCTTACGGTCACTATTAGCGATGACAGCTCACAACAAATTGTACAACGATTTACTAAATAACTCACGACGATCACATTTATTGCTTGCATTTGCTACGACATTCACAGCAGGGTGCCCAAAACAGCAGTGAACGCTCATTGTTTGTCGCAAAAAGTTGACTTAGATGTGCTGAACCAGCCTATACTCAGCCACCATCGTTCCTGAATCGAACTACAGCACGCGTTAAATATCACCAAGTCCTGTTTGGAAAAGGTGACACCGTTATAAGTAGCATTGTAGAACGGGCCACAAGCATGTTTCATAGGCAATCTCCTTTTTGTACTGACTGCACTCTTTCCCAGTATCCTACCTAAGATATCTTTCCACCACTGTCGGTTTCATTCTCTGACGGACACACCTCTGACTTCACGTGGGGAATGTGACGCCAACCAATGCTGGCCTGAGCTGCATTAAGTATGCACAGGCAGATTTGTGCGCTTGCTCTGTCGATGTTTCTTCGCTACGCTCCGGCTATATAAAGACTCCTGCATACTCCACTGACGCTCTACGTATTTTTGCCTAGGTTAGACTGGCGCTGGAAACTAATGGAATCCAAATACTTTTTCAGCCTGGAGAAAGCTTTAGAGAACGTAAAATTGTGCAAAATGGTTGGAATTTTCAGAAAGAAGTTACAAGCTAGGAAAAGGAGGATAACATAGAATGCGTCCAAAAAGACCAGGGGTACATTAGGATGGAAAACCAGGAGAGAAGTGCTCACAGTAAAAAGAACGGAATGCAAGGACCGGGCTTTCTAACCTACTGTTCAACCTGTACATCGTAGAGACAACAACGGAAATGAAACAAAAATTCACAATTGGGGGGGGGGGGCAAAGAGGAAGGGTAAGGGTGGAAAGATAAGCTCACCAGCCAACATTGAAGTCTCTTTGGAGCGCTGTAGATGGTCAAGTTGTTCCAGGAGCCATGTGACACTCAATCATTAACTGAATATGTCGTGAAGATGAAGTTCTGTGTAGTGTCGGTCGGCTGTACGGAATCAGCGTATCGAGAGGCGCCGACGTGGAGACCTGACAGTATGGCAGCAAGTAGCAAGTGTGTTTGGACGTGCACAGCGTCAATGAAGCTGCCCGATTTCCTGACGTTTCTGCAAGAAATGGTGCACACATGAGGCTGTCTCAGTGACTGTCGGTTTTAGATCCGAAAAGAATTGCTGCTGTCAGTGAATACAGGCCCATGTCGACCAAGTTCCAGCCTGACATTTCTAAATATACTGCAAGTAGTGGATATTTGTAGTCGCACACGTCGCAAAAGACCAATTCTCAGAACGAAGCACAAAGCTGCACACTGTCAGTGGGTCACACATAACAGAAACTCTAATGCACTTGCAGTGAATGGCGTGTAAGTGACGAAACTTCAGTTCTAGAGATAGGAAGTAGTAAATTCTGTTAGGAACAAATCACTGGTATTTTAGCTGTGTTAATACTGGACTGTGTTCGGAACAATGCAAGAGCAGTGTATATTCCGCAGACTGTAGGAGGAAATTGGAATCAGGAAGCTTTTTCGGAAGCCGGGACACTTTGGTAAGGCATAAACGAAGGCTTCGATAAGCAGTCAGTTTGGCTCTCACAGGCACTGCAAAGGGCAAACAATTCCAGGCAGAGATAAAATTTAACTATGATCCTTATCACATGTTGGAATGTAAGCTGAAGGTGTGTACTTTCGTGTACGTTGCCAACCGCCAATTGCTAAATACAATGATTCTGTCCTTGATGTGACTGCGTCACTCCAAGTGCCTGTTTCTCTGTCCGCCAGAAGATTCGAGACACAGTTATACCGAGAGAGGGCGCCACAGAGCAAGGCAAGCCTTTAGAGAGGCGCAATTTAGTTATGGTCAGTCGCTAAAGAGGCGGCATGTAACGTGGACTACGCTATGATCCACCTTTTATCACATAAACGGTTGTTGATATGTGATCGTCCATCCGCGAAATTCGGGTTTAAGCGGACACATGGTTCCACCGAACTTGCTTACTGCTGATATGGAGTACCTGGCAGTAGGTGGCAGGACAGTGCACCTAATATGAAAAACGTATGTTTTTGAGGGGTGTCCGGATACTTTTGATCACATGGTGTACGCTCTGAACCACCGATCTCTCACTGCAGTGGATGAGGGGAGTCCATACCTAGGCGAATATAAAATTTTCACGTATTTATGATACAAAATATGTCCCTATTTCGTGCTATAATTTGCAAAAAGCCTCGTTTCCATATACTGAATCGCTTATGACTTATGACGGTTCTTATGAGCACATGTCGACCAAGTTCCAGCCTGACATTTCTAAATATACTGCAAGTAGTGGATATTTGTAGTCGCACACGTCGCAAAAGACCATTTCTCAGAACGAAGCACCTTACTGTCTTTCGGATATAAGACTGAATAAATCGAAAGCGACATGAGATATCTCTCTGTTCTCAATTTTAAATAAAATTTGGTATCTTCTCCGCATTTCGTTGACCATAATATAAGATTTAAAACCAAGCATACGTACAGTTTACGCAAGGTGTTTTTGCCTCTACAAAACCTTGAAAACTTAGTATAATGTTTTACTCAGTTTGATGCAGCGCAGCAACTATGGAATATAACGGAACGAAGTCCAGTTTTTTAACGAGTAAAGATATCAGAATGTAAGATGTGCAAAAATCAATTTTTTTGCCTAATAACTGTCGAAAATCGAGTGGTAACTATCTCCTATCGGCCTTTACGCCGTCTGTAAGCACAGGCATTAGCATTTGGCGAACAGCAAATCCAAAAGAAGGCCGTCGGTATCAGACAAAGGATTAAAACTTGCTTTGCTACCTCTCCAACATTTCATTATTTTGGTCAAAAGGCCAAAAATTTTTGTTGCTGTGAATTTAATTCCTTTTTTATGTCATCGACAGATTAAACAATGTGTTATAGAGGTCATTTTTTGCTCTTGTATTGTAGGTATTGATATCATTAATTTTCGCAAATTGTGATCGATTATCATGAATTTCATTAATAAATACGTGTATTGTGATGGTGCAGCTAAAATGCTCAGCTCCTTCAACACGCATCTCCATGACTAGCAGTTATATGAAAGGCAAAGGTAGCTGAACTTAATTGTTTGAGAAGCTCAATAAGACTATCATCCAGTTCACGATTTCATCAATATGTACGCCCAAAAATTTGGAGCATTCTACCCTATCTACTGACAACTGTTCATGTACTACGTCAGTGTAGTACACCAGTATCCATCGAATGGTAAGCGAAGTGAATATATAATTCCATTGCCATGCATCATCTTCTTAGTTAAGGTACTTATAAATTACAATAAGAATTTCGGAAATTATTGCTAATATGTGTTCCCATAATTTTTGGCCTACTTTGCCTAAACCTATTTGGTCCTGTGTAGAGGCTGTATTGTTGCCGTGTGCAATCAGAACACCTCATAAATGCAACTACTTTTGTGTGGCTCTGTAAACTTTCCCGAGTTGATAATTGGTTGTATTCATGTCGGTTCTCCAGCTTGAACATATCGTCATCTGGACACAATATTTCAGCGGTCTACCTAGCCACCATCTTCCGGTGAGTAGGCCGTCTCACTATCTTGCTGGAACTGAAATAAAACACTTTTTTTTTCTTTATTGTATTTCAATTCCCCATCGGGGCGGGCTGGCAGCAGCATATGCGCTGCTCTTCAGCCGAAAGACATAGAACAAACAATAGAAGACATTTAAAAATAACAAAGGAGAGAATATGGTGAACAGAGATATAAAAAAGGGGGGAACATTATGGAAGCCAATAGACAAAAAAAGGGGCGACTGTAAAATGGAGATAAAAAACTGTTTAAAAGTAGCGCACACAAAAAGCCACACACTGCAACAATTAAAAGAACACAAGGCACAGTATGACTGGAGCATAAAAAGTATCGACGGATGGAGTAGCACATAACAAACACTGACAGCGAACCTCAAGGCAGTACACAATTAAAATCACACCTCTTGACGCACAGGAGAAACAGCACTAAACACAACACTGATGTGGCACACTGACGATTATCAAAACGGAGGATCTGCCAGGCGCAAGGAGATGAGGGAGACCTGAAGAAGGGAGGGAGGGGAAGAGATGGGGGAGATGAGCGGGGGCGCGCTGAAGAGGGCCAGGTAGGGAGGGATGTGGGAAGGAAAGAGGCAAGTATGGGGTGCAGGGTCTCAGGGGGGGAAGGAGGAAAATCCGCTCTGGGAGAAGGAGGGGAGAGGAGAAAGGGGGGCCCTGACGAGGATGGGGGAGGGGGGGGGAACAAGGCCGGGTTATAGTTGGAAGGAAGGGTAGATGTCACGGCAAAGTTCGTCATCCGGGAGGGGGAGGCGCTGGAAATTGCCCCGTTGAAGGAGATGGAGGGTGTGGAAATGGAGAGAGGGAGGGATACAGCGATAGAGGTGCAGCAACAGGCGGAGGGTGGAGAAACCAGAGGGTGGGGGGATCAAGCCTGCGGACAATGTAAAGGATGCGGAGATGTTGGAGGAACAGGAGGAGGTGGGGGAAGGGATCAGTTCATACAGGAGCCGTGTGGGGGAAGGAAGGCGGACACGGAAGGCAAGGCGGAGTGGATAGCATTCAAGGATTTGGAGGGCCTTGTAAAAGCAGGTGGGGGCAGAGATCTAGGCAACGCTGGCATAACAGAGGATAGGATGGATGAGGGATTTGTAGGTGTGGAGGATGGTAGAAGGATGCAATCCCCATGTCCGGCCAGACAGGAGTTCCAGAAGGCAGAGGCGGGAATGGGCTTTCTGCTGGACGGTCTGGAGATGAGGGTTCCAGGTGAGGTGTCGGTCGAGGGTGAGGCCAAGGTATCTCAAGGTGGGGGTGAGCTGGATGGGACGGCCATAAAGGGTGAGATAGAAATCATGGAGGCAAAAGGAGCGAGTGGTGCAGCCTATGATGTTTGCCTGGGTTTAGGAGTGGTTGAGATGGAGGAACCACTGGTTACACCAAGTGGTGAACGTGTTAAGGTGGGTTTGGAGGGTACGTTGGGACTGTTGAAGGGTAGGATAGAGAGCCAGGAAGGTGGTGTCATCAGCATACTGGAGAAGGTGGACTGGTGGGGGTGGTTTGGGCATATCAGCCATATACAAGAGATAAAGGAGAGGGGAGAGGACAAAAGCCTGGGGGACGCCAGCCGTCAGATAAAAGATACAGGAGTTGTGGAGGGTGACATAGGAAGGATGGTGAGAGAGGAAGGAAGCGACCTGACAGACAAAATTGATAGGTAGGGCGTAGGTTTAGACTGGGATGCCATACACGGTCATAGGCATTTTGGAGGTCAAGGGAAACAGAAATGGCGGAGCGACGGGGGTTGAGCTGGAGGGACAGAAGGTGAACGAAGTTTAGGAGTTGGTCTTCAGCAGAGAAGGAGGGTCAGAAGCCACACTGGGTAAGGGGGAGGAGGTGGTGTTGAGTAAGGTGCTGATGGATACGGCGGGAGAGGATGGACTCAAAGATCTTATTGAAGATGGAGGTGAGGCAGATGAGACGATAGGAAGAAGTGGCAGAAGGGGGTTTGTTAGGTTTGAGGAATAAGAGGACACGGGAGGTCTTCCACAGGTCAGGGTAGAAACCAGAAGAGGATGACATTATAGAGATGGGCGAGGACAGTCAGGAAGGAATAGGGGCTTTCTCGAAGGTGGCAGTAGGTGACACAATCGTGACCAGGGGCCGTGTTGCGTTTGGACCAGAGGATAAGTTTAATGTCTTGTGCTGTGATGGGAGTGTTTGTGTCGGTGGGGGGCAACTGCCCCAAGTACTGGAGACTAGGAGCAAATGGAGCGACCGAGGTATCGGCACGTTGCATGACGGTGGGGAAAAAGAGAATAATCAAAGTGGGGATCATGTGGGATGGAGAAGACCTCGGAAAGGTGGGAAGTGAAGTGTTTGGCCTTACTGAGGTTGTCAGGAAGGGGGCGATCGTTATGGAGAAGGGGGTAGTGGGGAGCGGAAAGGGAACCAGTAAGGCGATGGAAGGCGGACCAGTACTTGGAGGAGTTGATAGGGAGGGTGGCGTTGAGTCGTGTGCAGGTCTGGCGCCAGTCTCGGCGTTTCGTTGCTGTAATAATGTTCCGTTTGTGTCGCTGTATTTGCCGGTGGCGTTGGAGTGTATCCCTGTCACGAGTGTGCAGGAAGGAGCGATAGAGGCGGCGGGATTCACGGAGGAGGAGGACAGCCCACAGAGGGAGAGTGGGACGGTGTGGGTGGATGGTTTTAGTAGGAACATGGGCCTCCACAGTGTCAGTAATTACCTTCTGAAGGAAGGACGAGGCGTGGATGATGTCGTCAGGATGGCGATAGGTAAGAGGGTGGCTTTCGACCTGGGTGGAGATGTAGTCCCAGTAGGCATCCCAGTTGGCACTGTGATAGTCATGGACGCCCTTGGGAGGGGGTGCAGGGTGCGGAGCCGGAGGGGGTCGGTGAGTAGACGTTATGGTGAGAAGGACAGGGAGGTAATCGCTACCTGTGGAGTCAAGGACGGCCACGGCAATACGCCCAAGGAGGTTGGCGGAGGCAATGACAACATCGGGGGTGGTGTCACTTTCGGGTCGGGTGTGCTGGGGAAGGGGAACAATGTAACCTTGGATCGTGGAGAGGAACTGATTCCACCACCGAAGGGCGGCAGGAGTACGGCTATGGATGTTGAGGTCGATGGCAATCACATAGGTGGAGAAGGTGCGGTCAATGTGCGAGATGAAGTCATAAGGAAGAGGAGCAGTGGAGCGGACATAGATGGTGGCACAGGTAATGGTGGGGGAAGGGAAGAGGATAAGGATTTCAGTGGGGTCATTGAGGAGAGGTTGTGGCCGGATGTGGATATGCTTAAGGTGGCCACTCGCGACTCCACCCTGTGCATGAGGACCAGGAGCATCAGTGCGGTGGAGGATATAGGAAGAGGTGCGGATAGAATGGTGGGGCTGGAGAAAGGTTTCGTTCAAGACGAAGCTGTCGACCTGGTGGTGGGAGAGGGTGTGCATGAGGAGGTATTTGTTGGAGCGGAGGGAGCAAATGTTCTGAAAGAGGATGCGATACTCGTGCTGCGCCATGGCGGGAAGGATGGGGGGAAGAGAGGGAAGGGAAGAGGCTTAAACTAGGGTGTCAAGGTGGGTGAACGTGAATTGGGCTTAAGTGGCGAAAGTGTTCAGGTGGAAAACGGAGCGAGCGACAAGGGAGATTTGTTGGAAGGTGTGGGGGCTCTGAAAAGGGTGAATGTTTTGGAGTACAACGGTAAGGAACCGGATGATGGCTGTGGGGGGTGGACGGAGGGAATTGTTGGGATGGACAGGGGTATCAACGCGACGAACATAGACTGTAAGCTCAGGGGTGGCTGAAGGGGGTGTAGCTTTACACTTGTGGGAGTAGGTGGGATAGGGGCCAGTGCATCTGTTACAGGAAGGAGGAGCAGCGAGGTTGGGGCAGCCCTTAAGAAAGTGGGAGGCCTTGCAGTGGGGACAGGTGGGGGAGTTTTTGCAGTTGCGAGTCAGGTGGTCATTGTACATCAGGCACCGCTGGCAATGGTAGGATTGGGGAGGGGATTTGGAGGATTCAACAGGGTGGCGACAGTGGTATATCAGGGCACCCTGGGTGAAGAGATGGTCAATGGAGGGGGCGGAGTCAGAGAAGATCCACACGAGGTGGGACCAGAGGCATTGTGGATACGGCGGGCAGAGCGGATTTCCAAGTCTGGGTGGGAGTTCAGTTTTGCCAACACTTCATCCTCTGTGATCACTGGGCTGAGCTCGGTGATCACAGCGGTGTAGGTGGGGGGGGGGGGGAGGGGCGACAGGGAGGCTGGGGCTGACAAGGAGTGGAAGCGGAAAAGGAAGGGTGTCAGAGAGGCGTGGGGGGCCAAACATAACTCGTAGGAGTTTACGGAGGAGGTCTGTGTGAAAGGATGGGGACGGGGACTCGATAAGGACTGAGTCCCTGTGGGGAATGAGTTGGGAGCACCAGGTAAGTACTTTCGTATCTCCACGGTGTGGGTACAAGCGTCAAGGAACTGAGGATTGGGAGTTGACAGGACAAATGTGTGGAGGGTGGGGGCCGGGGTATGGGCGGCTGGAGGAGGGGTGGTGTCTGTGGAGACGACAGGAGGAGGGGGAGGTGGTGTTGACATTTTGTGGGAAGTGGCGGGAGCACAGTCGGTAATGACGCGCTTTTGGGGTTTTATGGAGACTGGAGGCTGGGAGGAGGGGAGAGGGACGGGGAGGAGAGGGAGGTGGTGGGTAGCAGATCCCTGTGGCATAGTGGAGGTGCCGGGTGAAGCAGCCGGTTCAGTGGTGGCGACGATGGCTCGGCGCGACGTGATGTGTGCGGGAGATGCAGACGACGAAGCGACGGGGTGGGTGAGAGAGGGGAAGCCGATCACCTGAGAGGTGGCAGCAGAGGCCGCAACAGAGGCGTATGTGAGGGCGGGGGTAGTAGTGGGAGCTGTTGAGGGTGCAGAGGCTGGAGGAAGGGTGTAGAGGTGTGGGTATACAGCAGGGGAGGAGATAGGGGGATGGGTGAGTGGGGGAAGGGGAAGTGAGGTGTAAGGAGGGAGGCCAGGGGCGGCACTCCAGGAAGTGACTGTGGGAGAGGGGGAGGGGGAGGTGTAGATGACGGTGGAGGTGGGAGTACTCATGGCGGACGAACGGCGACGAACAGACGGACGGACAGCAGGCAGCGGCGGCGGCGGCGGCGGCGGTTGCGGCGGCGGCGATGGACGGCGAGCAGGCAGGCGGACGGACGAAGAGCTACAGCAGCGAGCGGCGGGCGGGCGGGCAGACAGACAGACCGACAGACAATCTTCGAAGACGGAGATTCCACCCTGAGAGTAGCCCAGGCTTTGCAATCTGACGCTTTCGAAGGAGGAGATCCAACCCTCTAGATGTGTGGAATCAAACACTCCGCGGCGGCTCCTATATACATCGACCGTGGATCCGCCGCGTATGCGCGAACATAACTACCCAACTGCCCTCTAGCGACAGGCATAACAGTGCACCTGCATGAAAACTCGCGGAAACGATAAAACGATGTCAAACGCTATTGGCAGTTTTTGATACCGAAACAAGCACCATTGTTTGTTATTGTCAAACAGAACATGGTTCCAACTCTTACTTAAAGGATACCCCATGGCTGTGTTTATAATATTGTCAGAGATCCTGATATTAGTGGCTTCTTTCACTACACAGTCCCCATACCGCGATGCGTCTACAACCACTTGTGTACAACATTTTATGTCCTTCAATAAGACAATGTTCCGCCACTGCAGATTTTTCTGGCTGAAATAAACGCGTGTGGCGATGCTCCACGCGACGATCATGGACCGTACGAATCATTTGTCCAATATAGGCTTTCCTGCAATGGCAGGGAATCTTGTAGACCCAGGGTATGTGGTACGGCCACTTGGGAGGGATGCTCTGGATCGTTTCCTTTATCATTTTAATTGTCTACGTCCCAATATTAAGTTCACGATGGAAAAGGGTGGAAAACTTTTTAGATGTCTTGGTCTACAGGAGGGATGATCGGACAGTAGGACATAGTGTTTATCGTAAGCCCACGCATACGGACCGATATCTTCATGCGTCAAGTAGACATCCATCGTACCAACGCAACGGGGTGCTACGTACATTGGTAAAAAGAGCTTACGCCATCTCCGAGGCAGATACTTCGACACAAGAACTGGATCATCTAAAAGCAATGTTCAAGTTGAATGACAATCAGATCCGTCGTGCTCTACAGACTGGACCTTCGCGGGAACCAAACTAAGATAACAACAAATTGGTGGCATTCTTACCTCTTGCAGGGAGCATATCTTCAAAAATTGAAAGAATTTTAAAGAAATTTGATGTTAAAAGTGTATTCAGTCCGCCAACTAAGACCAGAGCTCTCCTGGGCTTAGTGAAGGATAATTTGGGTTCCAGAAAGCCCTGGTGGACCGCCAAAATATTGTGTCCAAGTGACGACATGTTCCGGCTGGAGAGCCGACATGAATAAAATAGCTTGTGTGGTAAGTGGTACTGTTCGTAGCACATTTATGTCTGATGTCAGAAGTAGTCGGTGAATACAGCACACGTGATATGTAACTGTATACGAGTGAAAAATTTGTTGATATGTGTGTTATGTAATAAGAGGAACTAATATCAACGCACATTGAGAGGCACAATGAGATGAAGACAGGAGTTCACGGACAGCTGAGTAGAGAGAAAGATAGAGACGGAAACAGAGTAATGGTGTTTGTAGGACTGGCTGGTGGATATGATGCACGAGAGGTAGGACAAGTTGCAGCAGAAGGTAATAAGAATTAATCATCTGTGTTGAACGTGGTGTAAGGTGAACGCAGGTTGACGGATAACGTTTACAGGGAACTGATAAACAACGTGTGTGTGGTGTGGTAGCTTATTTGGAGAAGAAAGTTGTGGTTTGTGAGCACAGTACATCTTATCCTTTCTGGTTAATATACTGCAAACGACTGCCCATATGCTAAAATATGAACTAAGTGTGTGACCTTATGTGAATGAAACCGACGTGTGCGTGAATTTAATTTTCATCCCGTCGGACCATTCGATCATAGACTGTTCCACATACATCTGACCTCCAGCAGGTGCTATGTTACAGCGATCTCACTCATTTAATTCACCCTATCATCAATAATTTATCGACGAATTGCAAGACATACGAGAAGGAGGAGCCAGAGTACTGAATACAGCTTCTGAAAGGACAGACTGCAGCATCAGACACATCCTGGTTCGTTATAAGGGTGGACATCTCTCAGTTCAAAATACAGGTAGCATATAGATTTCTTATTTTATGTTGACTTAAACTATTTATTCTGAACCATTCTCAAGGGCAAAACTAGGCGAAAATTTCTTAAGTATACTTGGTTGTTGTGGAGTGCACGTATTTAAAAGGGTGTCAGTCCATAATCCCAGTATCTTACTTATCCTCGAAGCTGACTATAGATGATAACGAAATTTTATGAACCAGCAATAAGTTCACTAATGGGAGAGCCACAGTCTTGAAGAAAAGTACAGTAATATAACAGTTCTCACATGGTTAGAACTCCCTTCTTCTGTCATGTTGCTGCAGATCTTAAACACTACATCTTACAAAATGTACTTATTCTATCACAATATTCTGTGGACTCATGTAACTCTGCGTATCACAAACAAGTATCTAAAAGCAATGTAGGAAGTTGACTTCTATTGTCTACATGAATATAAGTACGATGCTTCTTCTCCTGTTATAAACACATACAGAAACACAATAACTAACAACGAAATTAACTCTCATTTTCTATTAGTGTACTTATTCTTATATTTTCTCGAATCTATTTACTATTTTGGCAATTCAATTAAGATCGTAGAGGAACAATGTGCAAAAGTTTTCTCTCGCTTACACCTAGCTATTTTCTACATTGAAATTTTTTCGTGAGTAAGTCTACTGTACTGCACACAACCAAGATGAATGAACGCAATAGAAACAAATATATTGCTCAAACTGCGACAGGCTGTCTCTAATCGAATCCTACCTAAAAAATGAAAATAAACCAGTGCAATATATGCTTTCGTCACGACTGTAAGTGAGCTAATGAGCGATATACGAGAGAGAGAGACACGATAGCCGGCCGCTGTGACCGAGCGGTCTAGGAGATTCAGTTTGGAACGCCGCTGCTGCTACCGTAGCAGGTTCGAATCCTGCCTCGGGCATGGATGTGTGTGATGTCCTTAGGTTAGTTAGGTTGAAGTAGTTCTAAGTCTTGGGGAGTGATGACCTCAGATGTTAAGCCCCGTAGTGCTTAGAGCCATTTGAACTATTTTAAAGACACTTTAACGAATTCAGTGCAGCGTGGTGCGAGCAGTTTTGAAAATAGTGTGCTGAGACATTTCTACATTATATTAAAGACACTTTCCTTGCATGGAAAGAGATTTTCCCTACATCCTTCACTAAAGAAAACTTGTATCTGTGAGAAACATTTGTATGTGTCAATATATTACCTAATGTGTAATATTTTTGGAACGTTGCGCTTCAGAGCTGTAATATATTTAATGGCAGATGTGTTTATAGATCATCAGCTGGAGTACAAACTTTATTGGACTGTGCCACTGGTTCCGGCCTACATGGATCATCACCTGTCATCTGATAACTATAAACAAAACAGACAATGACCTCAGTTACAAACTGTAAAAAAAAAGTACTAGTAAAAAAGATCCTTACACTGCATTATGTATAATAGAATAAGTGATTATTGGACAAGAAGTCGCTTAATATCTTCCTTTTTGAAGCGTTAAATACAGCTACCTTAACACTGACTTAAATAGTCAATTGAAAACTTTTGTTTTGTTGCTGGAGCCAATGTCAAATCTTTTGAATAATGCTACGGCCATTTGAGGGTATGAATTTTTATTGTATTGTTATACAATCTTTTTTTTTTTCTTTATTGTTATTTGAACACCTGAACAATCAGGTAGGCTGACAGCGGCATGCTACGCCTCTTCAGCCATAGTGTTGACAATAACAGTACAATAATGGAGAATGAAAATGAAAATAGTGACGGGCAAAAAATAGTGGTCACGGATACACAAAAAACACGGAGCCGTTCACACTTGACGATAACGACACTGAAAACACGTTGACACGGCGCACAGAACACTGATGAATCCGACGGCACAAGTGAACGTAGAAGCGTGACGGCGGACACTAAAAACACAAAACGACGTCACACACACGAGACACTGATGGCGATGATCTCCGGCGCGCGAAAGTCCACGTAGCGTGTGCGAGTCCGGGGACCTGTCAAGAGGGGAAGAAGGGCGAGGGGGGTGGAGAGGGTGGAGAGGGGAGAACAAAGATGCCAATGGCTGAGATGGGAGGAGGAGTAGAGGGGCAGGGGAGGGGAGTCCCAGGGGAGGAGTGGGGAAAAGGGGAGGAGGGACGGAGGGTGCCCAAAGGAACAGACACAGGAAGAGGGAGGGAGGGTCAAAGTTGGTAGGAGGGGTAGATGGAGGGGAGGAGGACATCATCAGGGAGGGGGAGCTGGCGGAAGCCGCCTTGGGAGAGGGTAAGGAGGGTGGAGAGATGGAGACCGGGTGGGATGTGGGAATACAGGCGCGGCAGCGGACGGGGGTGGGAGAGGATCGGGGAGACTAGTGGGTGAGGAGGATCGAGTTTACGGGAGGTGTACAGGATCTGTAACCTTTCAAGGAAAAGGAGGAGGTGGGGGAAGGGGATGAGATTGTACAGGATCCGTGTGGGGGAGGGGAGACGGATGCGATAGGCGAGGCGGAGAGCATGGCGTTCAAGGATTTGGAGGGATTTATAAAAGGTAGGGGGGGCGGAGATCCAAGCCGGATGGGCGTAACAAAGGATAGGGCGGATGAGGGATTTATAGGTGTGGAGGATGGTGGAGGGGTCCAGACCCCACGTACGGCCGGAGAGGAGCTTGAGGAGACTGAGTCGGGAGCGTGTCTTGGCTTGGATTGTCCGGAGGTGGGAAGTCCAGGAGAGGCGACGGTCGAGGGTGACGCCAAGGTACTTAAGGGTGGGAGTGAGGGCGATAGGACGGCCATAGATGGTGGGACAGAAATCAAGGAGGCGGAAGGAATGGGTGGTTTTGTCTACAATGATCGCCTGGGTTTTGGAGGGTTATACGATCCAAATTTTCTGGTCATGTAGGCCACATCTGTCATTAGTAAAAGCGAGAACACATCTGAAACGCCTTTTCTGGACGCTATAGCACAGCTGTTATATGAATCTGCTAATAACTAACTGGTATGTGTCACACTATTGTGCCTGAACAACAGCTGGCGTGGACATAGATGAAACGATGGCCTGAGAGACATCCCGTTCTGTACAATGCAATCTGTGGTGTTTTTACACTTGAGTAAATAGTCTGTATCGTACATTTATCTTATTATGGAAATTTACCATTTCTTAACCCGCATGCAAATAATGGCGTACAAATTAACGAGGCACATGCTTAAGCAGTTTGACAATCTAATTTATAGGCAACTAATTAACTGTGTGTTCTGCCTTACGCCAGGTCTTGTAATGGGGGAAGCCTCGTCAGAGAGGTCCAACGCATGAGCGTCTAGGAAAGTGATTCTTGTGGTGGTTCCCGTTGCCTTCCAATAGTGATGATGAAATGACAATGAGGACAACACAACACTCCCCTGAGCGGAGAAAATCTCCGACCCAGCCGGGAATCGAACCCGGGCCCCTTGTCGTGACAGGCCGCCGCGCTGACCACTCAGCTACCGGGGTGGCCTTTTATAGATAGGGGTAAACTTATTTTATTACAATTTCAATAAGTTTTACAGCATGAACTCTACTGAGGTTTCATCTACATTTGTCAGACAGTATGGACCGATATCTCCATGAATTTTGGTTTCTCTGAAATCCCCCCCCCCCCCCCCCCCTCTTTGGGCACCCACTTCCTCAGACTACCTCCTCATCTGTGTACTGCTGTTGCAACTTTGCCACTCGCTTACATAGTGTGCAGTGTTTTACATTGCCCGCATCTCGTGGTCGTGCGGTAGCGTTCTCGCTTCCCACGCTCGGGTTCCCGGGTTCGATTCCCGGCGGGGTCAGGGATTTTCTCTGCCTCGTGATGGCTGGGTGTTGTGTGATGTCCTTAGGTTAGTTAGGTTTAGGTAGTTCTAAGTTCTAGGGGACTGATGACCATAGATGTTTAGTCCCATAGTGCTCAGAGCCATTTTTTTGTTTTACATAATTAACTGTATTACAAGGTAGAAATTCGATGTTTGTTACAAATGAATTACGATAAGGCACTTAATGATGTTTATATGTGAACTGTAATAGTGGCTTCCACGTCATATACTGTAAGCACTGTTATCTACTAATCAATGTAAAGTATATAATTATCACACAGAATAAACAGTTCAGCTACCTTGTTCTGTAACACACCACAGATTGCATTGTGTAGATTGTGATGTCTCTCAGGTGATCTCTAGAATATCGTTTCATCTATGGCTACGTCGGTTGTTGTTCAGACGCAACAGTGTGGCGCATATCTGCTTATTGGTTAGCAGTTTCACGTAACAGGATTCAGAAATGAATGTTGGCCATATATTTAGGCGTTTTAGAGATGTTCTCACTTTAACTATTGACAGATGTGGCCTATATGACCTTATACAGTTTTTCGACAAGGAGTTGTATGTTATGCCACTCTGATGACTTTTGACCCATAACTGAGGTAAAGATCATGGTTTTTATGGTTGCACTATTTTTTATTGTTGCACTATTTTTTGTGGTTGTCCTGTTTCTTGCTTTGGTGATTTATACTACTATTGTTTATTGAAGTTTTTATACTTAAGAACGGCCTAATGCCGAAATCCGGATCGTATAACAATAAAATAAATATTATTTAGTGACATGGTGGCAACATCATTTAAAAACATTGCATAGACAAATCAGTATTTATATCTTGCTAACACACTATAGATAACTGGGCAATCTTATTCCCACAGCCGCGTGGGATTAGCCGAGCGGTCTAAGGCGCTGCAGTCATGGACTGTGCTGCTGATTCCGGCGGAGGTTCGAGTCCTCCCTCGGGCATGCGTGTGTGTGTTTGTCCTTAGGATAATTTAGGTTAAGTAGTGTGTAAGCTTAGGGACTGATAACCTTAGTAGTTACGTTCCATAAGATTTCTCACACATTTGAACATTTTTTTTTTTTTGTATTCCCACATGAAAGGTGGCGTATACACTTCTTGTTAGAATTGTGAAATCAAGAAGATACGATAAACTTCCTCTAAGGCGCAAATTTCAGTAATACGAAATTCCGCGTGCATCATTAACCAGTATAAGTTACATTTATCGCTCTCGCATCTGTATTGTTGTGAAAGCATTGTAATCCAATTGCTCAGTTACACATTTTACTTCTTTTTGGGCTATTGTGTTGCAGATTTACTGTGTACCATCACGTACAGCAAAGTCGATGACAACGCAGGAACAGCTGCGTTCCTCACACAAGTGAGTATTTCATTAACATCATCTGAAATAATTTTTTTAAAGTTTCTTTAGTACCTCGAACCTTCCCCACATTTTGACCAAACATTTCTAGTAAGGCATGTAAAAGGTACCGATTATTACTTAGAAATGGGAAATATACCATCTACATAGAGTAGACAGATTTGCTTATAAGATGTAAATCCGGTAACAATGAATAATCTTTCCTGCCATAAAGCTCATAGAGATAAATTCCAGAATAGATAAAAAAAAACACAAGTGAAGCTGTAAGAGGGAAAGCAGTCACTCTGTCGTGCGTAAACCGTGTAATACGGAACAGGATGTGAAAATCATTAGAATGAGTAGTTACAAGAGAGAATTTCTTACATAACAGGAACTATTTCACTACGAAGAGCCTTTGGAATGAATAAGAAAGTAATAAATAACCAAATAATATGAGTGACAAATCACTGCTCATGTTGATCACTATAATAATAACAAACGGAGACGCACAACATAACCAGATTAGCCACTCCCAACAGCCACTTAAGAAAAGGAGTACCTGGGATTGATTCGACTAAAAATTCCCCTCTTTCCCACCGCTGGCATCATCACACACAATAAAACTTGCAGACACATCACAAACAAACGAATATGAAACTACATACAAACACTAGAACACAACCAAAAGACGAACGAAGAACAGACACTCATAGTTGTGATCACTTTACACAATAACCATGCACAGCCACCACACAGTTATAGTGAAGAGTTTCAATTGAAACATGTTCGAAATCACCAAAAATCGGACATCCTGGTGTAAGCAGGCCAACTAAGTACATCAGGACAACACATACTGAATAATAATATCGCCAAATAGTAATTTAACTTTATGAAACATCTGCTTCAGAAAGTTAAGAATAACAAAAATCGTAATCATTATACAACGTAATCACTACATACATACAATGAGGTGACAACAATAATGGAATACCTTCTTATATAGCGTCGGACCTCCTTTTTCCCGGCGTAGTGCAGTAGGTGGACGCGATTTCGACTCAACAAGTCGTCGAAAGTCCCCTGCAGAAATATTGATCCGTGCTGCCTTTATACCCGTCCATAACTACGAAAGTGTTACCGGTGCAGGATTTTGTCCATGGACTAACATCTCGATTATGCCCTATTAATGTTCGGTGCGACTCATGCTGGACGATCTGGGGAGGGAAAATCATTTGCTCAATACCCGGTGACATGGGGCATTGTCATCCATAAAAATTCCATCGTTGTTTGGGAACATGAAATCCATGAATGGCTGCAAATTGTCTCCACGTAATCAAACACATCATTTTCAGTCAGTGATCGGTTCAGTTGAACCAGAGGACCCGGTCCCTGCCATGTAAACACAGTCCACACCATTATGGAGCCACCACCACCTTTCACGGTGCCTTCTTGACAGTTTGGGTCCATTGCTTCGTGAGGTCTGCGCCACACTCCAACCCTACCATCAGCTCTCACCAGCTGGAACCGGGACTCATCTTGCCAGGCAATGGTTTTCCAGTACTCGAGGGACCAACTGATACGGTCACGAAGCCAGGAGTAGCACTGCGGGCGGTATCGTGCTGTTTGTAAAGGCACTCGCGTCGGTCGTCTGCTGCCACAGACCATTAACGCCAAATTTCGCTACACTCTTCTAACGGATACGTTCGTCGTACGTCCTTCATTGATTTCTACAGTTATTTCACGCAATATTGCTTTCTTGTTAGCACTGACATCCCTACGCAAGCACCGTTATTCTCGGTCAAGTGAAGATCGTCGGCCACTGCGTTCTCCCTGGTGACAGTTAATTCCTGAAATGTCGTGTTCTCGGCACGCTCTTGAGACTAGACCTCGGAAAACATAATTATCTAAAAATATCCCACGCGTCTACCTCCAACAACCATTCCGCGTTCAAAGTCCGTTAATTCCAGTTGTGAGGCCATAATCACTTCGGAAACATTTTCATATAAATTACCTGAGTACAAACGGCAACTCCGCCAAAACACCGTCCTTTTACGCCTAGCGTACGCTGTACTAGCGCCATCTGTATGTGCTCTTGTCGCTGCCGCATGACCTTGTCACCTCAGTGCAAAACAAGCATAATATTGCTACGAAGTCTTTCGCGACGAATTTCTTGAATAAAAATCTCTCGGTGTACATGCCGCGTCAATTCTGGATAAAACTCCAAGCTTTCGACCACTACCTCCTTGGTCGTCGTCAGGGCTAAAACTGACTGTCGTGAGCTAGCGAGGTTCCCACTTTTATATGCCAAGGACGGCTTCTGATTGGCTGGAATACGTCATAGCAACAGAGATATGGCACGTAGTGAAGTGGTGCCCTCTACTTCCATAGATGTAGTTTCTATCCTGCGTTGCTTGCAGCGCCATCCCTTGAATCAGGAGGTAAAGTGCGGGAAGTTTTTCTCTGCGATTTTTCTTTATGCAGTGCACTCTTCCAAGTGTTGCTAAGTGCATAGCCGTTGTCTCTGTTAAAGTTATTATCGCTGAGTCTAATTTCGACTGCTTCCTCCTGATTCAAGGGATGGCGCTGCAAGCAACGCAGGATAGAAAATACATCTATGGAAGTAGAGGGCACCACTTCACTACGCGCCATATCTCTGTTGCTATGACGTATTCCAGCCAATCAGAAGCCGTCCTTGGCATATAAAAGTGGGAACCTCGCTAGCTCACGACAGTCAGTTTTAGCCCTGACGACGACCATGGAGGTAGTGGTCCAAAGCTTGGAGTTTTATCCAGAATTGACGCGGCATGTACACCGAGAGATTTTTATTCAAGCATAATATTACTCTAAAATTTTCTGCATGGCTGCACGCTCAGAGACCGTGAATAGTTACAATTAAAAGAAAACAGCCCTCGGTCACTAATTTTTAACTAATTAACCGGGTCCCATCACTGCTAGGAGTGTCTTCCTCAGAATTTAAACCAAAGAATGATCTATAACATGGTCACTAAAAACGTATGATACAAATTATAAGTACGGAATTATCGTGAAAGGCTGGTTTAAATTCTGAGGGAAGAGATTCCTAGCAGTGTTGAAACCCGATTAACTCGTTAAAAATTAGTGACTGAGGGCTGTTTTCTTTCAATTGTTCATATATTACTGGCCCTTGAAGATACTCCCAGATTGAAGAAGCGAAACGCGTATGGCACAAAACAAGTAGATCCCTGTCATGCTTTTTCAAAAGAGACAGCCTTTCTCATCGCCTAGAATACACAAGAATTAATTAAGGAACGACGGTAAACATAACAAATGTGATTAGCTACATTTTCAGAGCTCCCCTATTTACAAGGGGAACAGAACTCTTCAGATTTTATCGCCGACAAAGCGGTTGTTACCTTTTTAGAGATCTCCATCGCTCTGATTGGCTCCCCTGGCGTAACGTCGAAGACGTCCACGAGCCGAGAAGCGGGTTCAGCCTGCTCGTCCAGCCACTTGGCCACTTTGTACACCTGCCCCTTAGCTGCAAACGGAAACCAGAGTGGGCATCGCGGCTCGGCTACCAGAAGGGCCATCAAGAAGTTGTCGATACAGCAGCGTCCTTACTTGTCCCGGCGAAGTAGACGGTGAACTCCTGGCCCCTGGCACCCGTGACGGCGTCCACCACCAGTCTGGTAAACAGCACGTCCTTCACGTAGAAGATGGGCCGCCCGTGCTCGTGAGGAACCGCCGAGTCCATCAGCGGATGCGAACGGATGAAGTTCAGCACGGCATCTGAAACACAGGTACCTCGTGTCTCCACTCTACAGATACAGTCACAAGAGTTCGGTGCTCACCGAGACAAATACACTCGCAGATTAGAAATCTGCATTTGCCTGCGGAGTATAGCAAGCCACGGCAGGACGGATTTTGTATGAATTTCGACGCAGCCGCTAACCAAGTAAATTCTAAAATATGTAGTGTTGCCAGTGATGGGCGGCTTATACGAATGTTAATAACTGCATTGTAGAATACACGGCTGGATATTGTATTTTTATCTGCGTATGTCACCCAATTCCAAAACATCCAAGGGCTATACTTTTCGAGACGTTACATAGACACTGAAGCGCCAGAGAAACTGGTATAGGCATGCGTATTCAAATACAGAAATATGTAAACAGGCAGAATACGGCGCTGTGGTCGGCAACACCTACGTAAGACGACAAGTCTGGCGCAGTTAGATCGGGTACTGGTGCTAAAATGACAAGTTATCAGATTTAAGTGAGTTTCAACGTGGTGTTACAGTCGGCACACAAGGGATGGGACATACCATCTTCGAGGTAGCTATGAAGAGGAGATTTTCCCTTACGATCATTTTACGAATGTTGCGTGAATATCAGCAATCCGGTAAAACACCAAATCTCCGATATCGCTGCGCCCGGAAGCAAGAGCGGGACCAATGATGCCCGAAGAGAATCGTTCACGGTGTCAGAAGTGCAACCCTTCCACAAATTGCTGCAGATTTCCGTGCCATCAACAAATGTCAGCGTCCGAACCATTCAACGAAACATCAACGATGTGGGTTCTCGGAGATGAAGGTCCACTCGTGTACCCTTGATGACTGCACGACACCAACTTTTACGCCTCGCCTGACTTCAAGACCGACATTGGACTGTTGGTGACTGGGAACACGTTACCTCGTCAGACGAGTTTCGTCTCATATTGTATCGACGTGTACGGGTATGGAGACAAACTCATGAAACCATGGACCAGCGCACTGTACAAGCTGGTGGAGGCTCTGTACTGGTGTGGGGCGTGTGCAGTTGCAGTCACACGGGACTCTGATACGTCTAGATACGACTCTGACAAGTGACACGTACGTAAGCATCCTGTCTGATCACCTGCATCCATTCATGTCCATTGTGCATTCCGACGGACTTGGCAAATCCGGCAGTACAATGCGACACTCCACATGTCCACAATTGCTACAGAGCGGCTACAAGAACACTCTCCTGAGTTTAAACAATTTGGCTAGCCACCAAACTCCCCAGACATGAACATTATTGAGCATACTGGGATGCCTCGTAACGTGCTTTTGAGAAGAGAACTCCACCCCCTCGTACTCTTACGGATTTATCGACAGCCCAGCAGGATTCATGGTGCCAGTTCTCTCTAACACTACTTCATACATTAGTCAAGTCCGTGCCACTTCTGCATCGTCAGGCGAGCCCTACACGATATTAAGCAGGTGTACCAGTAGCTTTTGCTCTTCAGTGTATATATACAGATATGATGTAATAAATGTTGACCAATTTACTTCAGATTTTTATACGATACTGTAATAAACGTTCCGATGGACACAGGCTAGAATTTTTTTAAACAGAAACGTACAGGTAAATATATGTCTGAACGTTTGATAGAGTCTCATCTAAAAATCTGAAGCAAAGCTCTCAAGAACTTTTCGAGACTTTCGCTAACGTTGTTTTCTCTGTATATATCGTTATATACATATTTATATATCGTATAAAGCTACCTGGCGGATTAAAACTGTGTGCCGACCCAAGACCCGAGACCCGAACTCGGGACCTTTGCTTTTCGTGGGCGAGTGCTCTATCGACTGAGCCACCCAAGCACGACTCACGTCTCTCCTCGCAGCTTTTCTGCCGCCAGTACCTCATTCTCCTACCTTACAAATTTCACAGAAGCTCTCCTGCAAAACTAGCAGTCCTGGAAGAAAGGATTTTGCGGAGACATGGCTTAGCGACAGCATGGATGATGTTTCCAGATTAAAATTTTCACTTTGAAGCGGAGTGTGTGCTTATATCAAACTTTTTGTCTAGACAAACAGTTTTAATCTGCAAAGAAGTTTCACATCTGAGCATAGTCAGCTGCAGAGTGAAAATTTCATTGTATATATCATATATATGACAAATATGTAGCCCATTACTTGAAATGTTTACTACATAATTGTTGAAAAATCTGGAGTAAATAGCTCAACAACTTTTTCTAGGGCTTTTGGTAACAATGAGCAATATCGACTTGTCTTTCTCTAACGTTGTTTCCCCTTTGTATAGTATGTATATATATGTATGACATACATTTTAAAAAATTAATGTTGTAGCTAACTGAAGGTTTATTAGAGTAGCAAATAAAAATGTGAAGTAAACCGGCCAAAAACTTTTCCAGATTTTTTCTGACATAATTTCCCCTTCATATAGTACAAACATTTATAAGTCACACATACTTAAAAAAGATTTGTAGCCTATGTCTCTCTGAAGGTTCATGTCAAAATCTGAAGGAAAAATTTTTCACAACGTTTTCCTTGTCTGTCCAAAGTTTCGTTAGAGAATCATTTAAATATTTGAAGTTAATCATTCAAGAATTTACGAGATTTTTTTTTTTTGGTAACAATGTGCAACATCAGCTAAATTTTGTATGGTAGTATACATTTTAAATAAATATATGTATACTACACATGTTTTTAAAATAATGTACCCTATAACTGTCTAAACGTTTTCTAGAGCGCAATGTAGAAATCTGAAGCCAATCGCTCAAGAAACTGTCTGTAATTTTGTTAATAACATTTCCGGTTTAAATAATTGATTTTTACTTATATACCATAGAAAAATATGTAGCCTATGTCCGTCCAAACGCTTACTAGATTACCATTTAAAAACTTACAGTAAATCGGCAAAGAACTTGTCCAGAAGTTTTCTGACATTATTTCGTCATTAGATAGTATACACATCAATATACCACACATATATTAACCTTTTCGTGGGCGAATTTTTGTAGCAACTTTTTGATATCCTACTAGAATTTTGATCAACTGACTATATTTATTTGTTGATAATTTTACTTTTGTGATTTAGGACTAAAAACTATGGTGGTATATCACCATGGCACCTCTCTGAGGTATTAAAACTAAGGTGGTAAATAGATTTCTCACTTCCGTTGCGTAAGCTATTATGTGTTTCCATTAGATGTAAAAAAATAATGAACAGCGTTTCCTGTTTTATTTTATATTCTCTTTTACTAAAATATTTGTTACCGATACTTAAGTTTACTTTCCACAATTTGAAAACAATCCTAGAAACTTTATCATGCAGGGAAGGTATGAGCTGGCACAAGTCACAATAATGTGTTTTGCAGAAGCGAAGCAATGTGTTCCGAGAATAGTTAATCCTACTGATTGTTGCAGCAGGTTTAACACACCTGGTGCAGGGTACTACCACAAGATGTCAGGCATAGATCAAGGTGGTAAGACGTATTCTCAAAAGCTTTGGGATACCACTAAGTTGGTGGTATATACGCTTCCCAAGGACCGAAAATGACAGATTAATTTTGTGGTAAGTATATTTCCCAAGCCCCTTCCAGAAACTACTTTGTTGGCAACCACACTTTCCAAGAACCATTGAAACACCATTGTTTGGTGGGATATATACTTGCCACAGTCGTGAATGCTATATTTCACAACAGACTGAAATTAAGCTGGTGCAGCGGACTGCCACTTTATGCCAGAAGCGAAGAGAAGTGGTAACACATATTTCCTTAAACACTGTAACGAAATACAGTTAGTGGAAGTATTTCCCCACGGCTCGCGAAGGGGTTAAAGTAGCCTGTGTACTTCTCAGGGTTTATTGTCCTGTAAATATCTGAAGGAAAATTGTCTAGAACTTGATTAGATGTCTGCTCACAACGTTTCCCATTTAATAGTAAATATATATTTGTATACAACATACATTAAAAAATGTGTAACCTATATCCGTCTGAACGTTTATTGAAGTTTTGTGTAAAATTTTAAGTAAATCGGTATTGAGCTTTTCGATATTTCTGCTAACAGTGTAGCCTCTGCATATATTATTATATATAAAATTTTATACCATATACATTAAAAATATGTAGCCTATGTCCGTTAAAACGTTTATTAGATTATCGTTTAAAATTTTGAAACAAAGCGATCAAGAACATGTCGAGGCTTTTGAAAAGAACGTTTCCGATAAAATATAGTGAATAAATATTTTTACATCATATATATTAAAAACATGTAGCCTATTTCGTCAATACATTTATTAGAGTGCCGTGTTAAAATTCTAAGTAAATCAGTCCTGTACTTTTCGAGATTTTTGGTAATATCTTCAAACGATGACTTGTCTTAATATAGCAGTATAAATTAGCGATGTGTGATAGTAGTGGGGCTATTAATTGGTGTGAAATGAATTTATAGGAGAAAGCAGCATGTGTCCAACTGAAGGTTTATTAGAGTATCGTGTAAAAATTTAAACTAAACAGGTCAAGAAAGTGTCCAGATTTTTTCTGACATCATCTTCCATTTATATACTGTATTCTGTTTATTTATACACCACGTGTAATTAAAACAGTCCAACGCCACAGTACCGTGGGGCCTGCTCCAATGGTGGCTCAGTCTCTGCGAACGAAAGAAAAAACAATGATATTTGTGAGAGTAATAACTAGTTAAACGATACACTACGGGATTGTAAGAAAATGCCATGTCAGTTAAATATTTGTGCTTCAAGAATAAGATCGAAATTCACTTTTTGCAGTATTTTCGACTACGTGTCACTATCTCTGCAGGCCATCTGATACCATGACGTAGAACTAGACTTTCCTCACAATGTTAATTTATTTCCGCTGTACCGATATATAAATAATGAATAGTGCATGTCATTTCTGGTCATTTATACTTGTATTTTCTTCCAAGAGTTGAAATTGGAAAAGGAAAAGCCTTGATGCTGTTGACAAAAGATGTTAATGTGTATTTCTCTCATGATATGTCATATGTAACACAAGTTATAGGGTAGTTTTGTAATTTTGTGTATTATTTGCTTATTGGTGCAGAAATACGTTTATAACTGACAGTCTATGTGTATGAATCTTACGTCGTTAAATCGTTTTCCTTACTGTGTTACTGTTCTTTTTCGGTGTATATTTTATGGTCATTTTATTTTTATTGCAGTCACTATTGTAATTCTACACCAGCTTTCATTGAATTGACAGCTGTACTACCATAAACAATCATTACGAAATGAGAATTGTTTTACTACATACAGTCTATGTGCTCAGAGTGTTAAGCTTAAAACTAGATCTACATGTAAGTACTGAAATAACTGGTCATAGAGTGTTTATCATGATCATGCATTACATTGGTATGTGATTTTTTTATAATATCCGTATATTTTCATACAGCTTATGTCTGACGATGATTTTTCGAAACGTGTAACATTCAATAAAGAATTCTGCTGTCAAGAATTTTTCATAACTGAAATTTGTGTCAAATTTGAATGGTCGCCTACCTCAACTACACACGAATTCCTAGATCAAGTAATGGTAATCTTATACATATACAGTCAGGCATATTACAAGTATGAACGTAGGCATTCTTTGATGTCTGTAACTTAACTATGAAGTTGTAGACGAAAAGCTTGATTACTCTGTACTTCCAGCATAAATAGGTTATGCGTGTACACTTCATATATTGGACTATGATTATAAAACAAAATAATGAGAAAGTAAAGGACTGATAATTGTCCGTTAGGTACCTACACGGTTGGCGGATGGGGGAATGCTCGCTAGATACACTATGTGATCAAAAGTATACGGACACCTGTCTAAAAAGAATCCATCGCCATACCCAAATTGCTCTTCAACCGTGGGAAGCAAGAAGGTGCTTAAACCATCAATGTGTTGTGATAGTGCCACGCAAAACAACAAGGGGAGCAAGGCCCCTCGATGAAAAACACGACCACACCGTAACACCACCACCTCCCAATTTTACTATTGCCACGACACACGCTGGCAGATGACGTTCACCGGGCATTTGCCATAACCGCACCCAGCCATCGGATCGCCACATTGTGTTCCGTGATTCGTCACTCCACACAACGTTTTGTCACTGTTCAATCGTCCAATGTTTACACTTCTTACACCTAGCGAGACGTCGTTTGGCATTTACCGTGTGATGTGTGCCTTATGAGCAGCCGCTCGACCATGAGATCAAGTTTCCTCACCTCCCGCCTAACTGTCGCAGTACGTCCAGTGGATCCGGATACAGTTTGGAAATACTGTCATGGTCTGGCTAGATGTCTGCCTATTTCACATTACGACCCTCTTCAAACGTCGGCGTCTCTGTCAGTCAGCAGACGAGGTCGACTTGTACGCTTATGTGCTGTAGGTGCCCCTTCACGTTTCCACTTCACTGTCACATCGAAAACAATGGACCTAGGGATGTTTAGGAGTGTGGAAATCTCGCGGTTCTAAACGCTACAGTCTGGAACCGCACAACCGCTACGGTCGCAGGTTCGAATCCTGCCTCAGGCATGGATGTGCGTGATGCCCTTAGTTTAGTTAGGTTTAAGTAGTTCTAAGTTGTAGGGGACTGACGACCTCAGAAGTTAAGTCCCATAGTGCTCAGAGTCATTTTTTGAAATCTCGCGTACAGACGTATGACACTAGCGAAACCCAATCACCCGACCATGTTCGAAGTCCGTGAGTTCCGTTGAGCGCCCCATTCTGCTCTCTCACGATGTCGAACGACTACTGAGGTCACTGATATAGAGTACCTGGCAGTAAGTGGTAGCAAAATGCACCTAATATGAAAAAAGTGTGTTTTTGGGGCTGTCCGGATACTTTTGAACACATATGGTGGACATTGTGGAAGTTAATTACCACCGAGTGGGCCACAACTAGTAGCTGCTGTCTCGTTGCATGATATTGGCTTGTCAAAGGCTACAGTAACAAAATGTTAGAGTAAGGATGGCCGTTGTGGAGCGGCTAGCTCCTCACACATACACAAGAATAAAATGCTAAAAGTCCTATTAATGTGCCCCATTCTTTAAGTACGATGGTGAGTAGTTAAATAAAAAAATTAAAAAATTAGCGTATCGAAGTAGCAGCATGTATCTGACAGCAGGAAACAACTGTAAATGGACTGTTTCAGAATAAGGAGATTGGTTAAATCACAGATGAGTAACTGTTAGCATCGACCAGTAGAATGAGAGACCAGTGTTTATGCGTGCGTGTGCGTGTGCGTACGTGTGTGTGTGTGTGCGTGTTTGGGGGGGGGGTGGACGAACTGGGGCTGCAGCAGAACAGCACATCGACCGGCGAATCAACGTCGAGTGGTAAAAATTCCACGAGCTGTCTGCCGAGTTCTCCTCCGCTGTTGTGCTGACTCACTGCCGTGTCACCTACGATCAAGTCCTGATGCAGCAGTGACGTCACTGGTACTCTCCGTCGCCGAACAAGGCAATATTTACGTCCCGCGTCGGACGCCAGCGTTTCAGCATCGCTATCGCTGAATGCGACATCGAAAGCAGCCTTTTACTGGGCGCGTCTCCTGTGATTATAATTTCAGTAGCGTCCATTGTTACGGTATCCCAGAAGGCGTTTTACGTCGTGATGACGGATATACTTTCGAAGGCAACTCCGTGTCTATATTCCAAATCGTGTTCTTAAATCGTAAATTTTTTAGAATAGTGTAGGCGTAAACAGCTCTCACGATTTACCCAACTTCGCCCTAGAACACTCACAGAACACCTTATGTATGTTGAAACTTTTACTCACAAAGATTTACAAACATTATGAGCTGCCGTAATTTTGTTGGAGGCTGGATAATGTCATGTGTCTTTAGCAGCCAGGTAATCTTCTCCGTCACTGAGGCACAAAGTAGCAAGAACGCAAGCGTCCTGCTTTATTCTATCGGATTATTTCGTCTACGCGCCTCACCTGAAGTCGCCATTGATAACCGTCGATAATTACAGCCATTTCAGGGAGAGTTTTCCTTCGTGGCTCACTTATTGTGTCAGATTTTCGGCCTCTGCGTTCAGGTCTCCCAATAATTCTGTCAGTATTGCACATCCTTGTGGACACACACGAACAGGTCGCCGACGGAACGCTGAAAGAAACTGCGTTTTACTGGAGGCAAATCCAGGATTATCTCCTCAAATTTTTCCATAAAAGGTTACGGCAGATAGAACTAATGGGTTTCCAAACACAACACTGACAATATAGTCCAAATGCTGACACCCACAGAGGAATCAGGAGCAAAAAGTGGCGAAACAAAATATGGGAAAGTACTGGATTCGATTAGGTGAATGTAACTCTCTAACAGAAAGAGCTTGCAGCATATGATATGACTTAGTGTTAGGCACCGTTCTGTTTTATGAACCCACTCTACAAGAGTGACGCTAGATCAAGTTGTAATGAAATTTGATTTGGTAAAACGTCTGATTTAGGAAAATGGGGTGGCAGTTGCTAAGCGGCGAACGGAGATGGAGGTGGTGTGATTAGAGAAGCCAGAAATTTATATATCACGAAAATGACGCATTGAGGATTGTGTTTACAACAAGTGGGAGCGGAGCATTTACGTAAGAAAATACAGTAACTGCAGTGAATAAATCTACCATAAAATATTTCTTCCTACTGACTGCGAAAATTATATTTAACTTGACGAGAACCATAAGGCACTACTGTATACTGTCGTTGAACACCATTTACAGGGGCGGAAACCTGAAACACATCCGGTGATTACATTAAAAGTGCAGCTATCTGCGGAGATCCAGTGAAAGGGAAACTTCGTTAATACAGAATCTATTTATGCAGGAAAAAATTAGTTCCAATTTTGGCTACCAGGTACAAATCTGGTCCTGTACAGCATCTCTTTGACGTCTCCAATGTTGATATTGAACAAACTGTGAATGCCTTTCTCACTTGTTTGGCCTTTCCTGCACACATCCCATTCCTAGTACAGTACATATGGAAACATTCCTATTTGTCTTTCTTACATTCACAGTGCCAGATTTGCAACTGATTGCAAAAAATTGGAACTAATTGTTTTCCAGTGTAAATCGGTTCCTTATTAAGGCATTAGTACATCTACCAAGTTTTGCTGCCGTACGATAATTACAGCCGACAATGGACCTCTGTGAGTAGATGCACTTTAAGTATAACTACGTGGTATGTCGTTTAAAATTGAAACCGATAATTTCCTTTTGATACTCTGTGTGATGGTAATGGACAACATACCACTTTAAAAGAAATTAGGCGGGTAATGTTCGAGATACTATCATAGATCGTCCAATTGTTGCAGAGTTGAGGGAGTGAAGGGGGTCTCCAACAAATGATTTCCGATATCAATGACCTAGAATCAAAACACAGGCTGTGATTTTCGGCTAACGATCAAGCGTGGCCATGAAGAGCCACTAGATAAGTGCTTCTTGGGATGTCCATCTTGTAAGATGAAGGGAGTGACTACCTTGATTGGACATCAAAATGGTTCAAATAGCTCTAAGCTCAATGGGACTTAACATCCGAGGTCATTATCTCCTAGAACTTAGACCTACTTAAACCTAACTAACATAAGGACATCACACACATGCATGGCCGAGGCACGATTCGAACCTGAGACCGTAGCAGTCGCGCGGTTCCAGACTGAAGCGCCTAGAACCGCTCGGCCACTGCGGCCGGTGAGCGGACATCCTTAGGACTAAAGAGCCTAGTTGGAAGAGTCGGTCATACCTGTACAGCATCACTGTACGACTGTGCGGTGAATCGACCATCACGGAAGTGAAGTAATAGCATCACGTAGACCGAGTAAGGTGGTGCGATCAAGTGGTGGTCGATGTGTATTTGGGAAAAGCCTCATTTTGTTGGCACAGGAGTCTGGTGTGGGTCGTAATGTGTGGTTGGATAGAATGGGCAGCCAGTTAGTGATTTTGGATACACATCACTTTAAATGGTTCTTACGGACGTTGGAGGAAAGTCACTACAGTGTTGGTATCTCAGTAGCCTCGTCTGAACCATAACACGCAGGTGGCGCATGTAAACGGTCAGGTGCCACCACTGCACGCCGTATCCTTGAAATTTTCCTCAAGGTTGATGGAGGGAACTCACAGTACTTGATGTGCCATTGTGCATAGCTCCACACTGGATGACCATTCGAGAGGGACCTCACTTTGTACACATAGGAGCCAGGGTTGTAACATCTGCCTAGTGAGGGGAGGTGGTCAGGCAGCACCACTGGATGCCTGGTCCTTCAAGTGGCCCTCACAGACACTGGACCTGCCCTGCCGACCTGTGACCTGGACGCGACGGGTGCCCACCTGGCAGTGCCCTGGTGTCGTTGACGCAGGAGCCCGGCCGCGGCCTGGGCACGCGGCTGGTGAGCACGGGCAGCCAGGCGGCGCCGCTGGACGCCTGCTCCTTGAAGCGTCCCTCGTCGAAGACGCGCTGCATGTCGCGCAGCAGGAACGAGCAGATGGCCGAGCCGCGCAGCCCCGTCGTCGGGGTCGTGAACGCCGCGTGGAAGCGGCCCGAGTCCGACGACGTGCGGTACACGCTCTCTGCAACACGGCACACGGGGAGATGCAGCAGGCAGGTGGAAATTGTAGTAGGCAGGTGGAAAAGGAAGAGGCGGGAAGAGGAGACGGACAGAGAGAGGGGGACAAGAAATTGGACAAGTACAGGTGAGAGGGTGAGGTGAACGAAATGGTGGGTGGACGGTGTTGATGCAGAGGGAGGACGAGATGTGCGAAGTATACACTTCTTAATGATTCCTAAGGAACATCTGACACTTTCTAAAGAACAACTGCTAATTGCTTCGAAACAACCGGCAAAACACTCGAGCAAAGATAGTACACCACTGGCCATTAAAATTGATACACCACGAAGATGACGTGCTACAGACGCGAAATTTAACCGACATGAAGAAGATGCTGTGATATGCAAATGATTAGCTTTTCAGAGCATTAACACAAGGTTGCCGCCGGTGGCGACACCTACAGCGTGCTGACATGAGGAAAGTTTCCAACCGTAGTTATTATATTCTTCTTGTAGTCTGAGGGTATTTCGCCTGTCTCATACATCTTGCTCACCAGATGGTAGAGTTTTGTCAGGACGGGCTCTCCCAAGGCCATCAGTAGTTCTAATGGAATGTTGTCTACTCCCGGAGCCTTGTTTCGACTCAAATCTTTCAGTGCTCTGTCAAACTCTTCACGCTTTTATTACTACTGCATATTGACCCCTTTCCTCCCGTGCGTGTTACAAACGGCACAGTGAGCTGTTACGGTACAATGATGTTTTATTCCCCACTAAGAAATTAATTTCAAATATAATGTAAGAAAATACTTATTTCAGACTGTTACCGAGTTGCGCCAAGTGCGGAAAAACTCTTCCATTAATAATTTTGGGAAAAAATTATTCCATGTTAAGAACGTCCGAGTCGCCACTCCACTTTAAATTTTTGGGGAATGCAAGGGCCGGAAGCAGTGGACGATCGGAACAGCCGTGTAAGAGCCAAGGAAGAAACAACTCGCAGAAACAAGAAAATTCTGAAATGCATTACTCTGTCTTTGCAAATTCGTGGTAGAATGGCGTGTTTATGCAGAGTATCTCAGTACGAATCTTCCGTACTCACGGATTAATTTCAATCTAAAAGCTCCATATGGACATATCCCCTGATCAGAATGATTTCCGAGATAAAACAGATTTAATGTACACTGTTACCTGTTTCGTGTATTTTTCAATACACTGTCAGATTGACACATGTACTCATCTAAAACAGATTCTAAATATTTACGGCATACGTTATGCGAAGTACCAGTTGAAATATACACTCTTCGTTGGTTGTACGAGCTCTATTCTAAGCGAAGAAAATTCCACTTATTCAATGTGATTCTAGGCCGAAGACGTGTATGGAAACGTCCCGGACATTGGTGGGATGCTTATTTTATGTACCGGGTGGTTATAATTAAACTTTACGTATGTAACACGTTACAACACGAAACTAATTGCCGTACGAGTACCAAACTTGGTAGCTTTAATTTCAAGGAAATGGGGAAGAGAAATAATGCAGAATCAATTCAACTGAAACACTTTTCATGTGCTGCTACGGTACATCATACCATTACATAGGCCGGCCGGGGTACACGAGCGGTTCTATGCGCTACAGTCTGGAACCGCGCTACCGCTACGGTCGCAGGTTCGAATCCTGCCTCGGGCATGGATGTGTGTGATGTCCTTAGGTTAGTTAGGTTTAAGTAGTTTTAAGGTCTAGGGGACTTATGACCTTAGTAGTTAAGTCCCATAGTGCTCAGAGCCATTTGAACCATTTGAACCATTACATGCCGGTACCATTACTGCTACAAAAGGGGCTCAGTATGGCTCCCATCAGCGTCCAGAGGAGTATGAAAGCGCTGGATTGCATTCTGCACAGCAGAACGAAGCATGTCAGTAAGTATGCTGGCTATCTCTCTTGATACGCTTGCGTTTCTTATCAGCACGTGTGCGAATGTTCCTCTCGTAAAACCTGTCCTTCAGGTAGCCCCACAACCAGAAATAACTGACATCAGGTGACTTGCCGGCCAAGCAGTTGGAAACAATTGCTGATAATTCGATCGTTTCCAAATCCGTTTCGGAGGAGCAGGTGAACTTCACGAGCGATGCGCGGTGGGGACCCATCTTCCATGGAAACTGTTGAGTTCAGAGCGTCTCTCTCCTGTAGGGCGGCTATGACATGCTGGTGGAGCAAACGGCAGCAACGCTGGCAGTCACAATGCGCGTCTTTGGTCCTTCAGCGCCAACCTGTTCAAAGAAGAATGAACCAGTGATGAATCTAGCCGTGAAGCTATATGGTGACACGTTTACCATACAGAGAAACTTCATGCACAGTGACTAGACGTGAAGATCTGCACACTCGGCATTTCTGTGTGTTCATCTCACCCGTCAGAGAAAATGAGCTTCGTCTGTTATAGGATAGTCCAGGGTCAGGCCTCGTCAACTTCAATCCCTACGAGAAAGTGGAGAGCGAAGTCAACACATCGTTGTGCGTCCTGTGGTTCAAGCTGCTATATGATGTGGACCTTGTACGGATACCATCTGAGAATAGTTCGAAGCACCTTCCGTAGAGTCGACCACCGGACGTTGAACTGTCGTGACACAGCACACGCACTGCCTGATGACTATCGGGAATTGCGCCCAGCGTTGTCTGCCATTAGCAACACCGATTTCATCAACCACCTGTGGTGCAACCGGTCGTCGGCCTCTTCCTGGAGCGACGTCCAGTTCTCCAGTCGATTCGAACTTCTTCTTCATGCTCCACAAAGTAGGTGGAAAAAGATGACCCTTCCATAATCCATCAGCGAGTGATATTCTCGAAGGGGTGCTGCAGCATTACTCTTGTTTTGATAATGGAGCTTCAGCAGTATGCCCTGGTCGTTTCGTCCAAGATCACGTGTGTGAAACTATAAGTCAGGATGATTGGTCACGGCACCTGCTGGCCATAGTTGGAACTGGACGATAGCACTGGGACGCATGGAAATCATGCACCCTGTACTCTGGATATTAACACTACAGAGTTTGGTTCTCGTTCAGTAATTACTTTCCGTGTTATAGCGTGTTTAATTACACTATTGACCATTAAAATTGATACACAAACAAGAAATGCAGATGATAAACGGGTATTCATTGGACAAATATATTACACTAGAACTGGCATGTGATTACATTTTCACGCAATTTGGGTGCATAGATACTGAAAAATCAGTAATCAGAACAACCACCTCTGGCCGTTCAAAAATGGCTCTGAGCACTATGGGACTTAACATCTTAGGTCATCAGTCCCCTAGAACTTAGAACTAGTTAAACCTAATTAACCTAAGGACATCACACGCATCCATGCACGAGGCAGGATTCGAACCTGCGACCGGAGCAGTCGCGCGGTTCCGGACTGCGCGCCTAGAACCGCGAGACCACCGCGGCCGGCCCTCTGGCAGTAATAACGGCATTGATACGCCTGGGCATTGAGTCAAAGCTTGGATGGCGTGCACAGGTACAGTTGCCCATGCCGCTTCAACACGACACCACAGTTCATCAAGAGTATTGACTGGCGTATTGTAACGAGCCAGTTGCTCCGCCAACATTGGCCAGACGTTTTCAGTTGGTGAGAGATCTGGAGAATGTGCTGGCCGGGGCAGCAGTCGAACATTCTCTGTATCCAGAAAGACCCGTACAGGACCTTCAACGTGCGGTCGTGCATTTTCCTGCTGAAATGTAGGGTTTCGCAGGGATTGATTGAAGGGTAAGGCCACGGGTCGTAACTCATCTGAAATGTAACGTCTACCGTTCAAAGTGCCGTCAATGCGAACAAGAGGTGACCGAGACGTGAAAGCAATGGCACCCCATACGATCACGCCGGGTGGTACTCCAGTATGGCGAGGACGAATACACGCTTCCAATGTGCGTTCACCGCGATGTCGCAAAACACGGATGCGACCATCATGATGCTGTAAACAGAACCTGGATTCATCCGAAAAAATGAGCTTTTGCCATTCGTGCACCCAGGTTCGTCGTTGGGTACACCATCGCGGCGCTCCTGCCTGTGATGCAGCGTCAAGGGTAACCGCAGCCATGGTCTCCGAGCTGATAGTCCTTGCTGTTGCAAACGTCGTCGAACTGTTCGAGCAGAAGGTTGTTGTTTTGCAAACGTCCCCATCTGTTGACTCAGGGATCGAGATGTGGATGCACGATCAGTTACAGCCATGCGGATAAGATGCCTGTCATATCGACTGCTAGTGATACGAGGCCGTTGGGATCCAGCACGGCGTTCCATATTACCCTCCTGAACCCACTGATTCCATATTCTGCTAACAGTTATTGGATCTCGACCAACGCGAGCAGCAATGTCGCGATGCGATAAACGCAATCGCGATAGGCTACAATCCGACCTTTATCAAACGTGATGGTACGCATTTCTCCTCCTCACACGAGGCAACACAACAACGTTTCACCAGGCAACGCCGATCAACTGCTGTTTGTGTATTAGAAATCGGTTGGAAACTTTCCTCATGTCAGCACGTTGTAGGTGTCGCCACCGGCGCCAACCTTGTGTGAATGCTCTGAAAAGCTAATCATTTTCATATCACAGCATCTTCTTCCGGTCAGTTAAATTTCGCGTCTGTATCACGTCATCTTCGCGGTGTAGCAATTTTAATGGCCAGTAGTGTATAAGCGTCCGGTATTTTACTTACATATGATATTTTATGTATTATTCAATTACCTGTCAAGCTGACGCATGTACACATGTAAAACAGATAGTAAATATTTACAACATACATCAATTCAAAAATACTCTCTTCGTTGGTTATCGGAATTTATTTCCAACTGAAGACAATTCTGTTCTAGTCAATGTAATTCCAACGCGAAGAAGCATCTGATAGGAGTCTGTTTTGTTGCCCTTCATGGCAATCCATCCTGAGCTTACACTCAGCAATATAATGCTCCCTGGTATCGGGAGTTTCTACAGCATTCCTTCATTCTTACTAAAGCCTACATCGGCTAGTGTGGTTGCCGGACCTCTCCCCAATTGAGAATGTTTGGAGGACTATACGCATGACCCTCCAAACCAGCTCAGGATTTTTAACATATAACATCTTAGTTGATGAGAATATGGCACGATGCGCTTCAGTAGGGGTTGGGTTGTTTGGGGAAAGAAACCAGACAGCAAGGTCATCGGTCTCATCGGATTAGAGAAGGACGGGGAAGGAAGTCGGCCGTGACCTTTCAAAGGAAGCATCCCGGCGTTTGCCTGGAGCGATTTAGGGAAATCACGGAAAACCTAAATCAGGATGACTGGACGCGGGATTGAACCGTCGTCCTCCCGAATGCGAGTCCAGTGTGCTAACCACTGCGCCACCTCGCTCGGTGCTTCAGCAGGACATCCAACAACTCTCTCATCCAATTCCAAGCTGAATAACTGCTTGCATAAGGGCCACAGGTGGAGCGACTGATTGTTGACTTGCTCAGTTTGCGACTCACTTTCTCTATAATAAATCATGCTTTTTTTCACAGTGTGTGTATATAAATACCTGCATAAAGCCGCAGTTTGCTGGTATTTGGACAACGCTATACCATTTTAAGAATGTTTTGCTGTTTCTTCATAGTATGTTTAACATCACATTCGGAAGAAAAGTAGCAATTTGCAAGAACACCTTTTTCAAGCAATGTTGTAAAAACTCTTCAGTAAGTAACTCGAGGTGTCGGAAAGTGGCGACAGTATTTTAGGACAGCAGCAGGAGCACTACCATGGAAAAAGCCATAAACATGCGCCATATATGCATATGTTTCATTAGTGTATACGAGTACATTTAACCGATGTTTTTCTCTGACACACTGCCAGTCCCTCGCACTACTTCGCTCACAATACACCAAGGACAACTTCACGTCCAACGAGCTAGTATAATGGCAGAGAGACATCACGAAATGATTTTGAAATCAACGAGGTAGGTAGAGTTACAAAAACATATCAAAAAGGTTGGGTGGGTGAGACACATAAGTGTGAACCACTAGCCCAGAATCAAATGTTCTTGTAAAAGCGTTCTCGATAACCATTCGGAATTGGGCATTTGCGCATACGAAATTTTTTGCTTTAAATAAGTGTTCCTGTCATATCCCTGAATACTGACCATTCTTTCTGGACACCCTGTATTTGCGATAGACTAGGGCTATTGCTCTTACTATTAATATTGCCTTACATTTTGTTACAATGTTATTAGCAGGAGATTCTTTGCTTGTAATAGTACTGAAACAATATATTGTACATACATTATTTTTTGTTTTCAGTAGTCCATCATTTCCTTTCCAAAATCAACCGACTTGAGAGTGAGAGTGTTTATTTTCAATCAATTTATTGCGTTGTGGAGTTTATCTAATTACTTGCCCTCTGATTTGGAACCCTTTGATTCTGCTAACGGGGCCGGAAACGGAGGAACATTAATGCTGTCAGATGAGAATTTTTGGGCCCCAGTTATGACTCTTAGACTAGTATATTCACTTCCCACGGAATTTATTATTTAGTCCCCTTATTTCGGCGTTTAAACCGAATCAAATTATACGAGCTTTAGTACTCTGGATTGGAGGCACCTTAACTGCTTTGAAGTAAATTTAAGCCTAAATTCATTTTCAAGAAATTGTGACGCCGCTCAGACGAAAGCAAGTGACTGTCTTTGCAAAGGGACTCAGTATCATCAGAATGGAAGTTGCCCGAGAATTAGCGCCTTTTCAGCGTTCCCCCGAAAACTCTGTTAAGATAGCTAGGCGTGAGTCAGCGTTTCCTTTCAGCAAAGAGTTTTACGGGTAGGTCGTTAACTGTGCCTGCATTGTTCCAGTGCCATGCTCTAAGCTCTCTGGGTTACTCTCTGCGTCCCTTGTTTTCAGAGGTACATTTTGAAGTAGCTATGGGGATAGTGTAGCCCACATTCATCAGTAAGGTTTTGTCCAGAAGAATAAGTAAACTTAAATTTAGCCATGTTATATGGATGTTATTTGAGGGCTGAGACTGTATCGTAAGATTTTTATGAAATAATGTATACTACAACAGCCACTTGTCACTAATATGTTATTAACACGACATGTTTCGGCAGTATGTTGCTATCATCCGGTGCATTTAGTTTCATTTGCTGTGTCTGTGACGTTATTTAGAGAAACAGACTCTTGTTCTCATCACATAACGTACACACTATAGCACATTTATCTTCCTGAAGAGGCATCTTTCTCGAAATATATCTTCACTAGCACACACAGAACAGGGAATCTAACCTCTGATGGTAGCATGTCGCCGAAACGCGTTGTGCTAGTAAAATATTAGTAACTGACTGTTGCAGTATATATTATTTCATAAAAAGAAAGGGTTAAAACACTAGGAACATAACCACGTAGGGATCATAAAATGCTAATGAGACGCCCCAGAAATCGAACTGCCTTGTTTTGCTTCCGTTGTGTGAACTGCGGTGTCTTTGTGTAGCTTTGCTGCTCTGAAAAGCACAAGTTGGAAGGCAGATAACATCCCCTTCGATAAGCCTTGACACCTGCAGTTTTCTAACAGTGCTAAAATCGGCGTCTTTTTACGCTCTTAATCCTCACAACTGTTGCTTTTCAAGGGAATGTCGTGATAGTTCTGTCACAAATACTCCGAAAGACTTGGAAAATCTCATCATGTTCGTGTTCAAAACAGAAACCCGTTCTAACGAACTAGTGTCCATCTGAGAAAACAACAGGGATCATTTAGCTGATCAGAAGTTTTTATACCTAACATCCCAGGTGAAGCAGAGTTATCCATTCACATGAAGAAACACACACACAAAGACCTTAGCGAAGAGACACCGTTCCGAAATGAATTGGATTCACAGAACTTTAACCCCTGGATTCATGTCTGAGTCGTCAATCTCATTATATCGTACACAATGATTTTGTCACACAACGTCCATTTGCCTAGTTTGTTTTTCGTGACACTGAACGTCAGTTTTATTTCTATATATTCTATGCTTATATGCTTTACATATTCTGCTGTGTTGGCAGAAGAGCCAACACAGTATTGCTAGAGGAGGCCGAAATGAACGTGTTTAATTACACGCAGACTGGCGTGAGGTCTGGAACAGGTCAGAGAAATGAGAACATAGAAAAACGGAAGCAGTTGCTGTAATACTTAACTTTAATCCATAATTGTAGAACATCGCTCTTGATGATACATGCTTCACAATATAAATATCAATTGAATACGGCGCCTTGCTAGGTCGTAGGAAATAACGTAGCTGAAGGCTATGCTAACTACCGTCTCGGCAAATGAGAGCGTAATTTCTCAGTGAACCATTGCTATGAACGTCGGCTGTACAACTGGGGCGAGTGCCAGGACGTCTCTCTAGACCTGCCGTGTGGTGGCGCTCGGTCTGCAATCACTGACAGTGACCGCGGCCGATTTAAAGGCTACCACCTAGCAAGTGTGGTGTCTGGCGGTGACACCACATATTCTACCGTTACATACTTTTGAACAATGTGAACACCTGTAATTACTTTGGAATGGTTTATTAATAAGGGATTGGACCCTCATTTGCCCGTAATATAGCTGCGATTCTTCTTGGAATACTGGCATATGATGATTGCATAGTATTCACCGGAATGCCACTGTTCGACCAGAACCTCTTCTGACACCTGTAATTACGAAGGAAGCGGAAATCTGCTCCAGAGTCTGCGCTCCAATACCGCCCACAAGGGTTCGATAATTTTCAAGTCCGGGGACTGTGCTGACCAGGGAAGACCCTGCAGTACACGTGCATGCTCCTCATACCACGATTGTACTATCCCGCCTGTGTGAATCGGTGCATTATCGTTCTGAAGTATGGCATCATTTTTGGGTAACAACAGTTGAATCGTGGGGCGCACCTGATCACCTAAAATGTTCACATAAACGTGGGCTGTAACACGGCATTTGAGAGTAGTGATGGTTCCAGCAGTCCGTACTTAACCGTTGGTATCAAGCACTCAGGACTGTAGGCTTCTTTTGGAGTTCACCAGACGTAAAATAGGCCCGATGTTGGAAATAACGAAAACGTTTACTCGTTGGACCATATGACGAGTTTCCACTGATAGCCGTCCAGGATTTATGCTCCTGACACCATGCTTTATGCTTGTTTGCCTTGGTTGTCGTCACTAACGGTTTGCATGCTCGTTCATGAATATTCGCTTTATTGAGTCCTCGGCGAACAGTGTCGATAGACACGGGCTCTCGAAGATGGCTATTGAGCTCTGCAGTCACTTTAACCTGCCCTCTTTGGAACTCTGTTAGGTCGTTCACTGAACGTCGACCTCGGCCTCTGAATCCAAATACGAAGTGTGCTCTACTCTGAAACAACCTGCACTGATGCCTAGGTCCGTACTGAACACACACAATCCAGCGCGACACGTGCTTTACCTGCGTTGTTGACAGTCACACACAACCATCCCGTTACTACCACTATTCACATCATTTTGCCTATCCCGTCTATAAGTGTTGTTTTGACACCTTTCGTGTTAGCGTACAGGGATCTCTCGCATTTAGTTTTGATTTGCGCCCACTATTACGTTCACAGGATGATGTCTTTACATGTTTTGTGTAGGCTGTCACGACTGATGAAACAGTTGCTCTTGAAACATTCAATAACTAGGCTGTCTTGGTTAGTGATGCTCCAGCAAATCAGGCCCCACAACCTGCCCTCTTTGGAACTCTGTTAGGTCGTTCACTGAACGTCGACCTCGGCCTCTGAATCCAAATACGAAGTGTGCTCTACTCCGAAACAACCTGCACTGATGCCTAGGTCCGTACTGAACACACACAATCCAGCGCGACACGTGCTTTACCTGCGTTGTTGACAGTCAAACACAACCATCCCGTTACTACCACTATTCACATCATTTTGCCTATCCCGTCTATAATCTCAAAGATAATAACAGTCTTGTAATATGAAGCTTTTTGCCCTTACTAACAATTCTATTTTTTCATTCCGTGACAGTATTTTCCAGTATGACCAAGACGTGTAGCCTTTTAGCAAATGACAGCTATAACATGTTCATACAACAACCTGCATACCACAGAGTTAAGTCCGGTAATGGATCCTATCTTGACCACACGGACATAGCTATAAATACATATGAAATATTTAAATAAACTTTGACGTTATAATGATTTCATAGCTGACGACACGTCATTTGATATACCTTTACGCGTACTTAATATGTAAGTCATCTTGTCTTTCTGTAATAATGTATACAAAATGTTCTTATGTTTATACATCGATGTGCATACATTTATTTGTTTGTCCTCCGTATCAGATGCCATTGATGATGGGCTGTATGCCGGGATATCTGTTTAGCAATTAAATAATTTAATATGCAGCTCATGGAGTACAGCAAGATACATTTCAACAAATGAATTGGAGTCGTCATTGGATTTTCAAGTTACTGTTTGCTTTTTAGAATGTCAGTTAATGTTGACCAAGTGATTTTATGTGGAGTGAAGGAAAAGAGGAAGTATAGGTCCCGCATAGGAATTATTCATTTCCTTCATTTAAGTGACGAGTAAAATATTTTACATTTATTAAGTTGAAACAGATACAAAAACCTTAATATATTTTATGGCTTGCCACAATCTAATTACTTGGCAACAAGCCTACATCCTTAGTAAAAGGCTAATCCGTACTTTTCTGTATCCAGCCTGCCTTTTAGTGACACATACAATCTCCGATATACAATCACTACTCGATGATAAAACGTTCGCTAATTCTCTACTCCGGACTAAGAATATGTCCGTACTAATTAGGAAGTGTTGAGCAAATCCAAGTCTCGTCTCAGTGGTGATCTCGAACTCTTTTCACACCGCCCACAGGTGTGTGTAATAAAACTGTATCGTATGCTTTAGCTGGAATAAATAAGATTTTTAGACCTTTCGTGGAACAATGTCCTCCTCCTCCATCTCCTTGGCCTTCCATAAGGGAATCTCACTAATCTTCTTTAAAGATATTTGGAAGGCACTGACAAACTAACTGTACCGTGATGACAGCTGATTTGTAGAGACAATTCGTACAAAGCTGCTGTCCTGCGGGAAACTGAAATGTGATCGGGGTATAAATATCGATTCAGGACTAATATGTAAACAAGAATAGTAAAACTGGTTTGCGAAATCTGAAGTCTTTCTTCCGTAAGTTGTGTCACTTGTAGAAGTGGCTATCCTACCACGAAATCGTGAATACGTTGTAGCATCGATCGATGGTGCAATGCCCTGACTTTGATGATGAAGATATGTACTTCTACTCCTAAATGTATTTAGAAATGAAGTACACTTTCGGCAGGTTCGCTTCGAATACTAAGGAGTAGCCCGAATCACCTCAGATGGTCTGCACTATAATTGGGAACAAAATTGATTCACGAGGGACGTCCAAACAAATCACGTGTAGTAACGCCAACGGCAAGGTGAACGTCCTTCACTTGCATGTTGTTCAAGATATTCTGTATCCAGTAGATTACTAAGAGAACATTTATTTGACCAGCTCTTGGAGTTTTGAACGTGGTAATAGTTCTTCGTTTATGGTAGCAGTCCAGGCAGAGCATACTAGTGATCAAACAATAAGCAAATCAAATAAGATGGTGAGAATATCTCAACACTAAATGATGAAAGCCATGGGGACAAGGAGCTACCACATCAGCAAAAAATCATCCCTCGAGCGGACCCAACTCCCGAGCTCTCAGAGTCGGCGGACCACCAGATCGGAGGAACTCTGAAGGAGTTAGCCACTGTCGGTTCCGCCAGCACCAGATATCCGCCGTGTGCGGTGTCTCTACGGATACCCGGTCTCAGAGGACGACGCAGAAGTTGGCTCCAGTAAACACGTGCAGCTCTGCCGAGTCCGAAGTGGAGGGCGTGCTTCGGTGGACAAGACTCTGCGGACATCGGCGCTCATTGCAGACTCTTGGCTGATGCGGAAAGGCTATGCAGACAACCGACCGATCCTGACATGTTGCAGGAACGAGGAACCAGCGGCGCGCTTCCAAACAAAATGCTCCAGCAGTCGTAGGGAATAGTCATGGACTGGAAATAGTATTTATTCTATTGTGTACGAAGAAGCACTTGCAGTGTGTGTCTTCTTTGATTTTTTGCTGAGGCTCCAGGCTCCATCCAGGTGGACATCATCGCATCGAGTGCGGATCCCAGCAGCTAAAGATCCATGTAATCAGCGGTCGCGGGAATTCTATCAAGGGGCACATGATAAGCATGATGCTTATCAACAACGAGGCGACGATAAATGGTGAAAAATTTATCTATACGACAGCCCATGCACTTTTGCACATGACAGTGAACCAGCTAAGCAGCAACTTTCTCTGCGGATTTCTCGCGCCGGATCATATCTGACGAGTCGACAACTACCACCATACGCTACCAGAGTTACGCAGTAGATAATAAAAGCCGTTTAGGTGATGATTTACCAATGGAACACAAATATTTCGTTCATTCCGTACTGTTCAACACTAGCAAACGGAATGAGTCCTCGCGCTGCCACAGTCACGCGAAAGAAATAAATACATCTATCAAAAATGGCTCTCAGCACTATGGGACTTAACATCTTAGGTCATCAGTCCCCTAGAACTTAGAACTACTTAAACCTAACTAACCTAAGGACATCACACACATCCATGCACGAGGCAGGATTCGAACCTGCGACCGTAGCAGTCCCGCGGTTCCGGACTGCAGCGCCTAGAACCGCACGACCACCGCGGCCGGCAAATACATCTATCACTTCATAAACATCGCAGTAGTATATAGGGTGTGATGGTGTATGTGCAGATATTTCTATTGACGATTAAGGTCAGTGCACTGATCAACATCAGTATTTACATCATTCACAGACAAATAATTACAGCTACCACAAGACATATGTTTTTAGGTTGGGTAGTACCTCCAAGTACAGGCGGCAAGAACAATGCATTAATGCTTATTTTCCTCCGTGCACCAGGTCAGATGTGAAAGAGTGGACATATGGACACGAATTGATTAGTCTATACTGAAAGGTGTAGTCCACTTAGTGGAGCACTTACGACCAAGTAGAAAACATAAGGTAGTAAATTAAGTGATGTGTTTGCAAGAACACTGTTCGATGCAAAGAAATAGCAACCAACACGCTAACGAGCGTACATATTAATGTATCACATATAAAAATATCTGCTCTTATACACGTTATACTCTACATAAAATGTGTGCATAAGATCACGTGCAAACTATGAGTCATTCCCTTAAGAGAGTAGAGGGGTAGCTTTAGAGCGCTGTAGGTACTGCAGCTCCGATGCCATACAATCTTGAGACGTTCCACCGCCCATGTAAATGCCACTGGGAGGTGTCACTTTGAGCAGTAAGCGGGGTCAACGCAGGGACGTGACAGAATAGCAGAAAGAAGATGTCGTGTTTTGTATTGCCTATAGCCAAATAGTGATCCAAGTTACCCCATTTTTTAATACATGAAGTAGGTCTGTCCAGTGTGCGTACGAAGAATGGAGTGCATCTCTTAACCGTGTAACACAGTCAAGGGAACTGTCAAAACAGAGGTGCTTACATTGAGTGAAGCGTGTGGTTGACTGAGTGTACCAACTCTGGTTAAAAAGCCTGATTACCAAGGTCCAATGATCAATGGCAACAAGCCGGCCGTTGTGGCCGAGAAGTTCTAGGCGCTTCAGTCGGGAACCGCACTGCTGCTACGGTCGCAGGTACGAATCCTGCCTCGGGCTTGGATGTGTGTGCTGTCATTATGTTAGTTAGGTTTAAGCAGTTCTAAGTCTAGGGGACTGATGACCGCAGATGTTAAGTCCCATAGTGCTTAGAGCCATTTGAACCATTTAATGGCAAAAGTACACCACGCTTAAATCTCTCTGATGCACAGCAACGCCATTTACCACAAGACAAACCGTCGTTGGCCAAACGCGCCTTTTACCGCACTTAACTCTGCGTACTGGAATGGAAGGCGCCCAGCAGATGCAAAAATGTTGACGAGGATATGAATTTGTGCACGTTTCCTGGACGATAGCTGCTGAGTGATGTCATTGTGATATGCTCTGACTTTCGTCAACAAGCAGAAGTGTGTTTTTACTTCCATAACAGCCCGTTCGTTTATGATTGGCGAAACTGAAAACAAAAGAAGAACAGATTTTTTGAAGTGAGAATTGGATATACTTCTCTAATTCGTCGGACAGAAATCATTAGTCCTTGAAAATAAAAGAACGGGTACATAATGCCTGGGGTCTGCTGCAGGACATCGAACCTGTACAATTCTAAAACGTCTACATGTACGTACATACCCTGCAAGTGGAGGTGGTCTACACAAGAAAACCAGGTGCGAGCCACAGTGGAATTTAGCTGTGGTCAACTCCTTCTTTTAACTTTGTTCAAGATCGGTGTAACAGAATTTTGTGTTGAACAGGATTAAATGCTGGCTTTATCATGATTAACCTTTAACCGAGTTTGGTGCACTTGATCCTTCTTCTACATCTTCATCATGCATTCGCTTCCCGTTTGAAGCACCTTTAGGTATCTCAGCCATACTGCTAAATCAATCGATCTTAGTCCTATAGAAAATATCTGGTCCTATTACGAACAGCAGATGAAATGTAGCAGCTTGTTAGCTCTGCAGTCTACGGTATCTAATCGTCAGTTAGTAGCCACAAGTAGATGAGGCACACCTGAAGAAATTTGTGGACCATCTTCCTCACTGAACTGAGGCCAGCAAGGCTAGAGGCGGTATCAAACGAACCTAATGCAGTATCTCGAGGTAGTGATTTTTTTTTGTTGGCTGCGATTGTTTGACATAGCTATGACGTATGAAATGAGTAGATACGAAGGCTATCTTCTTTTCAAGGTACGGTCGATCGCGAGACGAAAACCACTGTGAAGATACAATGAAGCCTTACGCAAATGTGTTGCACAGTGTATGTACACTCCTGGAAATTGAAATAAGAACACCGTGAATTCATTGTCCCAGGAAGGGGAAACTTTATTGACACATTCCAAGGGTCAGATACATCACATGATCACACTGACAGAACCACAGGCACATAGACACAGGCAACAGAGCATGCACAATGTCGGCACTAGTACAGTGTATATCCACCTTTCGCAGCAATGCAGGCTGCTATTCTCCCATGGAGACGATCGTAGAGATGCTGGATGTAGTCCTGTGGAACGGCTTGCCATGCCATTTCCACCTGGCGCCTCAGTTGGACCAGCGTTCGTGCTGGACGTGCAGACCGCGTGAGACGACGCTTCATCCAGTCCCAAACATGCTCAATGGGGGACAGATCCGGAGATCTTGCTGGCCAGGGTAGTTGACTTACACCTTCTAGAGTACGTTGGGTGGCACGGGATACATGCGGACGTGCATAGTCCTGTTGGAACAGCAAGTTCCCTTGCCGGTCTAGGAATGGTAGAACGATGGGTTCGATGACGGTTTGGATGTACCGTGCACTATTCAGTGTCCCCTCAACGATCACCAGTAGTGTACGGCCAGTGTAGGAGATCGCTCCCCACAACATGATGCCGGGTGTTGGCCCTGTGTGCCTCGGTCGTATGCAGTCCTGATTGTGGCGCTCACCTGCACGGCGCCAAACACGCATACGACCATCATTGACACCAAGGCATCTACATCTACATCTACATTCATACTCCGCAAGCCACCCAACGGTGTGTGGCGGAGGGCACTTTACGTGCCACTGTCATTACCTCCCTTTCCTGTTCCAGTCGCGTATGGTTCGTGGGAAGAACGACTGTCTGAAAGCCTCCGTGCGCGCTCTAATCTCTCTAATTTTACATTCGTGATCTCCTCGGGAGGTATAAGTAGGGGGAAGCAATATACTCGATACCTCATCCAGAAACGCACCCTCTCGAAACCTGGCGAGCAAGCTACACCGCGATGCAGAGCGCCTCTCTTGCAGAGTCTGCCACTTGAGTTTATTAAACATCTCCGTAACGCTATCACGGTTACCAAATAACCCTGTGACGAAACGCGCCGCTCTTCTTTGGATCTTCTCTATCTCCTCCGTCAACCCGATCTGGTACGGATCCCACACTGATGAGCAATACTCAAGTATAGGTCGAACGAGTGTTTTGTAAGCCACCTCCTTTGTTGCTGGACTACATTTTCTAAGCACTCTCCCAATGAATCTCAACCTGGTACCCGCCTTACCAACAATTAATTTTATATGATCATTCCACTTCAAATCGTTCCGCACGTATACTCCCAGATATTTTACAGAAGTAACCGCTACCAGTGTTTGTTCCGCTATCATATAATCATACAATAAAGGATCCTTCTTTCTATGTATTCGCAATACATTACATTTGTCTATCTTAAGGGACAGTTGCCACTCCCTGCACCAAGTGCCTATCCGCTGCAGATCTTCCTGCATTTCGCTACAATTTTCTAATGCTGCAACTTCATCTACATCTACATCTATACTCCGCGAGCCACCTTACGGTGTGTGGCGGAGGGTACTTATTGTACCACTATCTGATCCCCCCTTCCCTGTTCCATTCACGAATTGTGCGTGGGAAGAACGACTGCTTGTAAGTTTCCGTATTTGCTCTAATTTCTCGGATCTTTTCGTTGTGATCATTACGCGAGATATATGTGGGCGGTAGTAATATGTTGCCCATCTCTTCCCGGAATGTGCTCTCTCGTAATTTCGATAATAAACCTCTCCGTATTGCGTAACGCCTTTCTTGAAGTGTCCGCCACTGGAGTCTGTTCAGCATCTCCGTAACGCTCTCGCGCTGACTAAATGTCCCCATGACGAATCGCGCTGCTTTTCGCTGGATCATGTCTATCTCTTCTATTAATCCAACCTGGTAAGGGTCCCATACTGATGAGCAATACTCAAGAATCGGACGAACAAGGGTTTTGTAAGCTACTTCTTTCGTCGATGAGTCACATTTTCTTAGAATTCTTCCTATGAATCTCAACCTGGCGCCTGCTTTTCCCACTATTTGTTTTATGTGATCATTCCACTTCAGATCGCTCCGGATAGTAACTCCTAAGTATTTTACGGTCGTTACCGCTTCCAATGATTTACCACCTATGGCATAATCGTACTGGAATGGATTTCTGCCCCTGTGTATGCGCATTATATTACATTTATCTACGTTTAGGGAAAGCTGCCAGCTGTCGCACCATTCATTAATCCTCTGCAGGTCTTCCTGGAGTACGTACGAGTCTTCTGATGTTGCTACTTTCTTGTAGACAACCGTGTCATCTGCAAATAGCCTCACGGAGCTACCGATGTTGTCAACTAAGTCATTTATGTATATTGTAAACAATAAAGGTCCTATCACGCTTCCTTGCGGTACTCCCGAAATTACCTCTACATCTGCAGATTTTGAACCGTTAAGAATGACATGTTGTGTTCTTTCTTCTAGGAAATCCTGAATCCAATCACAAACCTGGTCCGATATTCCGTAAGCTCGTATTTTTTTCACTAAACGTAAGTGCGGAACCGTATCAAATGCCTTCCTGAAGTCCAGGAATACGGCATCAATCTGCTCGCCAGTGTCTACGGCACTGTGAATTTCTTGGGCAAATAGGGCGAGCTGAGTTTCACATGATCTCTGTTTGCGGAATCCATGTTGGTTATGATGAAGGAGATTTGTATTATCTAAGAACGTCATAATACGAGAACACAAAACATGTTCCATTATTCTACAACAGATTGACGTAAGCGAAATAGGCCTATAATTATTCGCATCTGATTTATGACCCTTCTTGAAAATGGGAACGACCTGCGCTTTCTTCCAGTCGCTAGGTACTTTACGTTCTTCCAGAGATCTACGATAAATTGCTGATAGAAAGGGGGCAAGTTCTTTAGCATAATCACTGTAGAATCTTAAGGGTATCTCGTCTGGTCCGGATGCTTTTCCGCTACTAAGTGATAGCAGTTGTTTTTCAATTCCGATATCGTTTATTTCAATATTTTCCATTTTGGCGTCCGTGCGACGGCTGAAGTCAGGGACCGTGTTACGATTTTCCGCAGTGAAACAGTTTCGGAACACTGAATTCAGTATTTCTGCCTTTCTTCGGTCGTCCTCTGTTTCGGTGCCATCGTGGTCAACGAGTGACTGAATAGGGGATTTAGATCCGCTTACCGATTTTACATATGACCAAAACTTTTTAGGGTTCTTGTTTAGATTGTTTGCCAATGTTTTATGTTCGAATTCGTTGAATGCTTTTCTCATTGCTCTCTTTACGCTCTTTTTCGCTTCGTTCAGCTTTTCCTTATCAGCTGTGATTCGACTACTCTTAAACCTATGATGAAGCTTTCTTTGTTTCCGTAGTACCTTTCGTACATGATTGTTATACCACGGTGGATCTTTCCCCTCGCTTTGGACCTTAGTCGGTACGAACTTATCTAAGGCGTACTGGACGATGTTTCTGAATTTTTTCCATTTTTGTTCCACATCCTCTTCCTCAGAAATGAACGTTTGATGGTGGTCACTCAGATATTCTGCGATTTGTGCCCTATCACTCTTGTTAAGCAAATATATTTTCCTTCCTTTCTTGGCATTTCTTATTACACTTGTAGTCATTGATGCAACCACTGACTTATGATCACTGATACCCTCTTCTACATTCACGGAGTCGAAAAGTTCCGGTCTATTTGTTGCTATGAGGTCTAAAACGTTAGCTTCACGAGTTGGTTCTCTAACTATCTGCTCGAAGTAATTCTCGGACAAGGCAGTCAGGATAATGTCACAAGAGTCTCTGTCCCTGGCTCCAGTTCTGATTGTGTGACTATCCCATTCTATACCTAGTAGATTGAAGTCTCCCCCTATTACAATAGTATGATCACGAAACTTCTTCACGACGTTCTGCAGGTTCTCTCTGAGGCGCTCAACTACTACGGTTGCTGATGCAGGGGGTCTATAGAAGCATCCGACTATCATATCTGACCCACCTTTGATACTTAACTTAACCCAGATTATTTCACATTCGCATTCGCTAATAACTTCACTGGATATTATTGAATTCTTTACTGCTATAAATACTCCTCCACCATTGGCGTTTATCCTATCCTTGCGGTATATATTCCATTCTGTGTCTAGGATTTCGTTACTGTTCACTTCCGGTTTTAACCAACTTTCCGTTCCTAATACTATATGCGCACTATTTCCTTCAATAAGAGATACTAATGCAGGAACCTTGCCCTGGATACTCCTGCAGTTTACCAATATTACGTTAACTTTTCCTGTTTTTGGTCTCTGAGGACGGACGTTCTTTATCAACGATGATAATGTTCTCTCTGGTAAGCCGTCAGGTATTTTATCGTTTCGCCCAAGGGGGGGTCCCTCTAACCTAAAAAACCCCCGTGTGCACGCCACACGTACTCTGCTACCCTAGTAGCTGCTTCCGGTGTGTAGTGCACGCCTGACCTGTCTAGGGGGGCCCTACAGTTCTCCACCCAATAACGGAGGTCGATGAATTTGCAACCATTATAGTCGCAGAGTCGTCTGAGCCTCTGGTTTAGACCCTCCACACGGCTCCAAACCAGAGGACCGCGATCGACTCTGGGCACTATGCTGCAGATATTAAGCTCAGCTTGCACTCCGCGTGCGATGCTGGTTGTCTTCACCAAATCAGCCAGCCGCCGGAAGGAACCAAGGATGGCCTCAGAACCCAAGCGGCAGGCGTCATTCGTTCCGACATGTGCTACTATCTGCAGCCGGTCACACCCAGTGCGTTCAATAGCTGCCGGAAGGGCCTCCTCCACATTACGGACGAGACCCCCCGGCAAGCACACCGAGTGCACACTGGCATTCTTCCCCGACCTACCCGCTATTTTCCTGAGGGGCTCCATAACCCGCCTAACGTTGGAGCTCCCTATAACTAATAGGCCCGCCCTCTGTGACTGTCGGGACCTTGCCGGAGAATCGGCCACTGGCCCAACAGGCGAGGCATCCTGTGGTGGCTCGGAAACGATGTCGTCATCACCACTAGGAAGCACCCCGTACCTGTTGGAAAGGGGTAAGGCAGCTGCCACGCGGCCAGATCCCACCTTCGCCTTTCGGCCAGGCTCGCGCGAGCCCACCACTGTCCGCGATTCACCCTGGACTGATGGCTGACCGGTAAGATGCTCACTGCCGGAAGACGCAGCGACATCAGGGGTTCCATGTGATTCCAAGGCCACCGAAGTAGGCATAGGTCTCACCACAGTTGCCCCAACGCCACTACGAGCCGACGCCTGCGCCTCGAGCTCGATGAGCCTAACAGACAGAGCCTCCACCTGCCCCCGAAGAGTGGCCAATTCTCCTTGCGTCCGCTCACAACAACCACAGTCCCTACACATGACTATGTTTACCCTACTCTATACGGTGACAAATTCCCAAGATAATCTTCTGATGAGCTGCTCTGATAATCAAGAAACACTCACTGAAATACGAGACGCGAAAACTACGCTTCTCTGTATACTACAGCATCATCCGCGAAAAGCCGCATGGAACTTCCGACACTATCTACTAGGTCATTTATATATATTGTGAAAAGCAATGGTCCCATAACACTCCCCTGTGGCACGCCAGAGGTTACCTTAACGTCTGTAGACGTCTCTCCATTGATAACAACATGCTGTGTTCTGTTTGCTAAAAAATCTTCAATCCAGCCACACAGCTGGTCTGATATTCCGTAGGCTCTTACTTTGTTTATCAGGCGACAGTGCGGAACTGTATCGAACGCCTTCCGGAAGTCAAGAAAAATAGCATCTACCTGGGAGCCTGTATCTAATATTTTCTGGGTCTCATGAACAAATAACGCGAGTTGGGTCTCACACGATCGCTGTTTCCGGAATCCATGTTGATTCCTACATAGTAGATTCTGGGTTTCCAAAAACGACATGATACTCGAGCAAAAAACATGTTCTAAAATTCTACAACAGATCGACGTCAGAGATATAGGTCTATAGTTTTGCGCATCTGCTCGACGACCCCTCTTGAAGACTGGGACTACCTGTGGTCTTTTCCAATCATTTGGAACCCTCCGTTCCTCTAGAGACTTGCGGTACACGGCTGTTAGAAGGGGGGCAAGTTCTTTCGCGTACTCTGTGTAGAATCGAATTGGTATCCCGTCAGGTCCAGTGGACTTTCCTCTGTTGAGTGATTCCAGTTGCTTTTCTATTCCTTGGACACTTATTTCGATGTCAGCCATTTTTTCGTTTGTGCGAGGATTTAGAGAAGGAACTGCAGTGCGGTCTTCCTCTGTGAACAGAAGCGACTCTCATCGCTGAAGACGACACGTCTCCATTCGTCCCTCCATTCACGCCTGTCGCGACACCACTGGAGGCGGGCTGCACGATGTTGGGGCGTGAGCGGAAGACGGCCTAACGGTGTGCGGGACCGTAGCCCAGCTTCATGGAGACGGTTGCGAATGGTCCTCGCCGATACCCCAGGGGCAACAGTGTCCCTAATTTGCTGGGAAGTGGCGGTGCGGTCCCCTACGGCACTGCGTAGGATCCTACGGTCTTGGCGTGCATCCGTGCGTCGCTGCGGTCCGGTCCCAGGTCGACGGGCACGTGCACCTTCCGCCGACCACTGGCGACAACATCGATGTACTGTGGAGACCTCACGCCCCACGTGTTGAGCAATTCGGCGGTACGTCCACCCGGCCTCCCGCATGCCCACTATACGCCCTCGCTCAAAGTCCGTCAACTGCACATACGGTTCACGTCCACGCTGTCGCGGCATGCTACCAGTGTTAAAGACTGCGATGGAGCTCCGTATGCCACGGCAAACTGGCTGACACTGACGGCGGCGGTGCACAAATGCTGCGCAGCTAGCGCCATTCGACGGCCACCACCGCGGTTCCTGGTGTGTCCGCTGTGCCGTGCGTGTGATCATTGCTTGTACAGCCCTCTCGCAGTGTCCGGAGCAAGTATGGTGGGTCTGACACACCGGTGTCAATGTGTTCTTTTTTCCATTTCCAGGAGTGTAGTATGCCTGTCAATCGCGTCATGTCGCATTTTTAAGGTCTGAGCTCGCAGTAACCACGTAAAGCTGCCTAGAAAGATATAGTTTCCTGTTCAGTGCGAAGTGTGTGCTGTCGTTCGATTTCTTCATGCTGAGGGGTTGCGCCTGATTTCATGCAGCCCACATATCGTAACCGTCATATGTGACAGCAAAGCGCAGACATGGTGCAGGCACTTTGAAGTAGAGCATACATGATCTCCTTCAGCGAGTGGGTCAGACGATTCGAGAAAATCGTCAACGAAGGGCGATTCAGAGAATGTGAAGCGGAATGTAGTATTCAGACAATGCTCGGCCACACACTGAAGCTGCAACAATGACACTCATGTAAAGATTTTGAAGGGAAGTGCTTGATCACACACTACACAGCCTGAACTCATTCACATGAACAGCAGGCTCTGAGGACATGCGCTTTGGAGCAGACAGCGAGCTCAGATCAGCATAGAGAATTGGCAGAAAGCACAAGCGGTTGCCTCCAATTTCGAAGGTAGTGGAAAGTTCGTAGAACGTGACGACAAATGTCTAAATCAGAGCAGTGAGTGTGCAAATAAAACATTTTCAATGTTCACTGTCAATCAGATCGAAATAACAGCAGCTCCTGAATTTTTTTTAAGGATTATGTATACCATGGAAGTTGCAACGGCAAAAAATATTTGTTACGTTACACAGTTACAAAGTAACATTTTCGAATATTTTCCTTAACCTGTAGTGTGATTCCTTGCTTCTTACAAAATGTCATGATTGTAGGTGAGCCAGGAGTATCTATACGTTAGGATGAGTGATTTTGAGAGTATAAAAAATGATCACATCTATTGATTGCATTATTTTAGAATCTTACATTTTTTACATTGCCAAGGCAACGTAGACCTTGGTATATGACACAAATTCCAATATCCTCTATCCTTGCCTAAGAAGAAGGAGTATCAGTAGTCTGACAGACAGGCAGACAGACAGACAGCCAATTAAATGATCCCATAATGGTCCCGTTGTTTCCAATTACAGTACAGAACCCTAAAAAGAGCCACGATGTATTTGTTTTTTACTTAAAGACTACAATAGATTTGTAAACAAAGATCTGAAGCGGAATTCTGATAGTGGGTGAGTTTACACGAAAAGCGGTCGCGGTAGCGAGCAGTGCAAACGCGAGGTATTTAAACAGCCGTTGAACAAAATTAGTCAAAGCGAGCAGGGCTGAAAAGTGGAGCGACTTCCTGAAACGGGCGGCCTGTTTATATCGCCGCTGCGGCTACACGCCTGGGCGAATCACTAGCGTAATGAACTGCGCGAGCCACAAGGCAGAAGCCGCTGTATCAATATGGAGCGGCCGGGCGTGCGTGTAATTGCAATTAACGCAATCGAGCCTTGTTTCACGCCCGCCCCTGGCAGCACGCGCGGCGGGCCGCCCGTGTTTCCGACTGCACACGGTGCGCCGTGTCGACACTCGTCAGCTAATAACGGCTGTATCGCCGATAACTTTCTGCCCGAGTGAATGGCGTGTTCATCTGCGCAGATGAAACAAAGGTACAATATCAACGGACCGAAACTGGATTTGTACACTTTCCACAAGATAAATGCCGAGTGCAGATGAGTAATTACGCATGTTTTCGCCATCGTTACTCTAATATCCCTCTCCCCCACCTCCCCTTCCCTAGAGCACTTGTCAGTTGCCCCGTAGAAGCCATTTCAGCAAAATAGCAGACAGCTCTCCCCATTTCCACTTTACACGTACTGAAAGAAGCAACATAACAGGCTACCGATACGAGCGTCTAATGATTCCTACCTCTTCCCCCAGCCTTTTGGGCGAAGCAAATGTCGGGTCACATATCTGCGTTGATTTTACATTAGGTGGACAAAAGAAAATTAGCTCAGAAAATATTTCATGCACCTTAAGGTAGGCAACCCTGCTTACATCAGCTACAACCAGGGCAGTAGTTGTAAATAGGTTTACCTATCTTAAGGTGCATGAAATATTTTCCGTGCCAGTTTATACGGGTCACTCAGATGAAAACCGAACACACGCTACAACGCTACCACGGAACAGTTCCGTTCAAAATCAGCGTATCCATAACCGCATCCACCAATGCACTTCCTCGTCCGAGTCCGACTTCCACCTTTGTCTTTCCTCAGGTCGCCAAAGATGTGAAAATCACACGACGAAAGACTCATTCTGTAGAGAGGATCTTGTAGTGTTTCCCAACCAAATTGCTAAAGCGCAGCCATCGTCTGATTGGCAGTGTGGTGTCTGGAATTGCAGTGTATTTCGACCGACTGCATTCCTTTCCGTTTCGACATAATGGTTCAAAATGGTTCAAATGGCTCTCAGCACTATGGGACTTAACATCTATGGTCATCATCCCCCTAGAACTTAGAACTACTTAAACCTAACTAACCTAAGGACATCACACAACACCCAGTCGTCACGAGGCGACTTAATGGTGCATCGCAGTTTCTGCGAAGTGGTTTCAAAGCCCTGGGCATTGATTGTGATTCCAAACTTGAGGAGCTCAATATGCAGAGGGCTTGTGCAGTCGAAGAACCTCATCATGACCTTACAAGAACTTGTGAGAACAGCTTTGGATTTCTTTGGCCGTGGAAATGTGGGATGTTTCTACTGTTGAATCTGCCGTTTGCCCACGACCTGTCGGCCTGCTGTCGGAAGGGTCACCCTCTTGACAACGCACACCCCACACCGGCAATAGGGTAAAAGCTACGCTTCAGCGATTTGCTTGGCAAAGACTGTGAAATCTTCCATACAACCCGGAACCTCCACGAGTTATTTCTAACGAATTTGGCTACCCGAAGAAAAACATGCGTGGATGTCAGTTTCAGTCAGTAGAGGAATTGGAAAAGTTGGTGTGACTGTGCAACTGTCAGCGTCCGACCGCATTCAACAAATACGAATTGCTCGTCTCGTCTCCTTGTGGGATGAACGTCTTAATGCGTGTGGTGATTACTTTTTAATGTGACCACTCTATTCTCTTCTCTGATTGTGTGTGTGTGTGTGTGTGTGTGTGTGTGTGTGTGTGTGTGGAGGGGAAGGGGAGTGGTAGTTGTTCACTTTTCATTTGATTGCAACTAATATTTTGCCCATCCTGTAGCTCTATTAATAGGCTACCAATGTGCTTCGAGACAGTTGGATTAAGAGTTACATGTATTTCGACAATAATGCCCGAAGTCTGTTGTTTCGCAAGAGACAACCAAGTTGGTCCTGATGTACTACGGTCAAGGGTTGGAATAAAAAAGTTAATTAAACAAATCTACGGGCGTCGTGATATCTCATTTCACTCTGCATGACTGTAGAGTAGTTGAAATAGATAGTTCCTGTGAATTACTGTGGGTAGAGGCTATACTCAACAGCCGTACCAAAATAATAATTGGCTCCTTCTACCGACCCCCCGACTCAGATGATATAATAGCTGAACGCTTCAAAGAAAACTTGAATCTCATTACAAGCAAGAACCCCACTTATACAGTTACAATTAGTGGAGACTTCGAGCTACCGTCGGTTTGTTGGAGAAAATACACGTTCAAAGCCGGTGGTAGACAGAAAACATCTACCGAAATTGTACTAAATGCTTTCTCTGAGAATTACTTTGAACAATTAGTTCATGAGCCCACATGAATTGTAAATAGTTGCGAAAACACATTTGACCTCTTAGCCACAAATAATCCTGATCTAATAGAGAGTCTCATGACGGATACGATGATTAGTGAACACATGGTCCTTATAGCGAGGCTCAAAACCGTATCAACCAAAATCACTAAAAATAAACGCAAAATATGTCTATTTAAAACAGCAGATAAAAATTCGCTTGATGCCTTCCTAAGAGAGAGTATCTATTCCTTCCAAGCTAATTATGTAAGTGTAGACCAGATATGGCTCTAATTCAAAGATACAGTATCGACAGCAATTGATAGATTCATACCACATAAGTTAAAAAGAGACGGGACTGATACACCATGGTACACAAAACACGTCAGAACATTGTTGCAGAGGCAGCGAAAAAAACATGCCAAATTCAGAAGAACGCAAAATACCCAAGACTGGCTAAGCTTCACGAAAGCTCGAAATTTAGTGCGGACGTCAATGTGAGATGCTTTTAATAGTTTCCACAATGAAATATTGTCTCAAAATATGGTAGAAAACTAAAAGAGATTCTGGTCGTATGTAAATTACAGCCGGCCGGAGTGGCCATGCGGTTCTAGGCGCTACAGTCCGGAACCGCGCGACCGCTACAGTCGCAGGTTCGAATCCTGCCTCGGGCATGGATGTGTGTGATGTCCTTAGGTTAGTTAGGTTTGAGTAGTTCTGTTCTAGGGTACTGATGACCTTATAAGTTAAGTCCCATAGTGCTCAAAGCCATTTGAACCATTATATATGTATACCAGTGGTTGGATGGGGTCCAAATATCGACTTCAACTTCAGTAAACGATTTTGTCACTCAATTGGACAAACCATTAGGTATATATTATTAAATAATAAAGTAATGAACATTGGCCTCATCCTTTTCGCAACCCTTAAATAATAACATGGGCGGAACGTAGTCCTAAGTTCTAGGGGACTGATGACCTCAGAAGTTAAGTCCCATAGTGCTCAGAGCCATTTTGTAAATTACACCAGTGACAAGAAACAGTCAATACTGTCACTGCGCGATAGCGACGGAAATGTTACCGATGATGGTGCCACTAAAGCGCAGTTACTAACTAAAGTGTTCCATAATTACTAGATGAAGTAAATATTACAGAATTCGAAACCAGAACAGCTGTTAGCATGAGTGACATAAAAGTAGATATCGTAGGTGTTGCGAAACAACTCAAATCACTTAAGAAAGGCAAGTCTTCCGGTCCAGATAGTATACCAATTAGTTTCCTCTCAGAGTATGTAGACACAATAGCGCCTTTCTTAGCAATCATTTACAACCGCCCACTTGACGAAAGGTCTGTTCCTAAAGACTGGAAAGTAGCACAGGTCACACCAATATTCAAGAAGGGAAATAGGAATAACCCATTGAATTACAGATCCATATCACCGACCTCAATTTCCAGTAGGATACTGGAGCATGTACTGTACTCGAAAATTATGAATCACCTTGAAGAAAAAGACTTATTGACACACAACCAACACGGATTTAGAAAATATCGTTCTTGTGCAAATTTATTCCCATTGTAACAGTTCTGACACTAAATGTAACTGGGTTTTCTCTTTTGATGCTAGTCAATTGTCAGGATGAGCATTACTGCAAAGGACATTTAATTCTAAAGCATTATGTCAGGGTGAAAATACTAAATAAATTAATTTTTCTCTCTTAACAACATGTGGGTAGGGTGGGTAATTCCTTGGCTCGGGTATGAGGTAGAATGAAAGAGCATTTTACATTAGATAACTTTTAATGCAAGTTTCGTACAACTGTTTCCTTACTCGATGTTCTGGCTCGGAGAACGGCAGCTGTGTCGTTTGCGAAGCCTTCTGCTGCGGCAGTGGCGGCGTCTGATTACGCGTGGCAGTGTGTATCTCGTGTCGCCGTCTCGCCCAGCTGACTGGAGACGCGCAGCGCGAGGTGGCCCGTTTAATTATTGCGAGCGAAGTCGTGCATCGGATGGTGATACCTTGGATGTGGCGTCCCAGTGTTTCTCTTCTCTAAGCGGCTGCGTGTGTTGTGCGTCGGCCAGCGGAGCGGCGCGGCGGGGGAAGGCCAGTGTCCCGGACTCGAACAACGGACTCCCGCTTGCCAGTCTTCCGCTGTCAGGTCTTCATCCCAGCTCACAGGTGACTGCTGATGTGAGGCCGTCTCCTTCCCGTCCTCACGTGTCACCCGGGTACGTAAAAATAAGTCTTCAAATACCTTTTAACTTCTGTCTTCTGGCGCCGAGGACTTGGTGTGTCTGTGTATGATGTAGTCTCTTCTTGCATGACGGTCTTCAGCACCGAAACTGACTGAAAACTACTGCTCCTCTCTTTTCTTCTCTTCTTCGTCCATCTGGCTCATTGCATCTCGCGTATTTATTCTCTTCACTTTACTGGAGGTGAACGACTTCACGGTCATTGCCTCTTCTGTCACGTTGAAAAGCTTCTCGAAGAATCTTCTTAACGTCAGTCATTGGCTCTTGGAATGTAGGCGAGGGCCTTTGATCACATGTGACGACTGAGAAACACGTGAGCCGGTCATTGCCTCTTCTGTCACGTTGAAAAGCTTCTCGAAGAATCTTCTTAACGTCGGTCATTGGCTCTTGGAATGTAGGTCTTCAAATACCTTTTAACTTCTGTCTTCTGGCGCCGAGGACTTGGTGTGTCTGTGTATGATGTAGTCTCTTCTTGCATGACGGTCTTCAGCACCGAAACTGACTGAAAACTACTGCTCCTCTCTTTTCTTCTCTTCTTCGTCCATCTGGCTCATTGCATCTCGCGTATTTATTCTCTTCACTTTACTGGAGGTGAACGACTTCACGGTCATTGCCTCTTCTGTCACGAAGAATCTTCTTAACGTCAGTCATTGGCTCTTGGAATGTAGGCGAGGGCCTTTGATCACATGTGACGACTGAGAAACACGTGAGCCGGTCATTGCTTCTTCTGTCACGTTGAAAAGCTTCTCGAAGAATCTTCTTAACGTCGGTCATTGGCTCTTGGAATGTAGGCGAGGGCCTTTGCTCACATGCGACAACTGAGAAACACGTGAGCCGGTCGGGCGATGCCCTGAAGGCTGAATCGACAGCGTCCGCTTATGTGGAACTTGCTGACTTCACGGTCATTGTCTCTTCTGCTCTGCTGCTCTGCCCGCTGTTTGCCAGTTTGTAATTCTTCTAAACTAAACTAAGTTTTTCATTTATTTTCTAATTTCTACTTCACTTTGATTTCACTATTTTATTTACTTATCTTTAGTACCACTCAACACGATGAACTAATGAGTGCTGTCGACAAGGGATCTCCGATAGATTCCATATTCCTAGATTTCCAGAATGGCTTTTCATACTGTTCCTCACAAGTGACTACTAATCAAATCGTCTCAGTTGTGTGACTGGATTCGAGATTTCCCCTCAGAGAGGTCACAGTTCGTAGTGATAAACAGTAAATCATCGAGCAGAACAGAAGTGATATCTGGCGTTCTGCAAAGGAATGTCATAGGCCCTCTGATGTTCCTGATTTATATAAATGATCTAGGTGATAATCTGAGCAGCCCCCTTAGATTGTTTGCAGATGGCGCTGTAATTTACCGTCAAGTAAAGTCATGAGATGATCAATTCCAATTGCAAAATTATCTAGAGATAATTTCTGTATGGTGCGAAAAGTAGCAGTTAGCACCAAACAAAGGAAAGTGCTGGTCATCCACATGGGTACTAAAAGAAATCCGATAAATTTTATGTATACGATAAATCGCACAAATCTAAGGGCTGTCAATTCGACTAATACCTAGGAATTACTATTACGAGCAACTTAAATTGGAAAGACCCGTAGATAATATTGTGGGGAACGCGAAACATAGACTGCGCTTTGTTGGCAGAACACTTAGAAGATGCGACAAACCCACTAAAGAGACAGCCTACATTACACTTGTCCGTCCTCTGCTAGAATATTCCTGGGCGGTATGGGATCCTTACCAGGTAGGATTGACGGTGGACATCGAAAAAGTGCAAAGAAGGGCAGTTCGTTTCATGTTATCGCGCAATAGGGGTGATAATGTCACTGATATGATACGCTAATTGGGGTGGCAGTCACTGAAACAAAGGCAGTTCTCGTTGCGGCGAGATCTATTTATGAAATTTCAATCACCAACTTTCTCTTCCGAATGCGTAAGTGTTTTGTTGACACCCAGCTACGTAGGAGGAGTTGATCATCATAATAAAATAAGAGAAATCAGAGCTCGAACGGAAATACACTCCTGGAAATTGAAATAAGAACACCGTGAATTCATTGTCCCAGGAAGGGGAAACTTTATTGACACATCCCTGGGGTCAGATACATCACATGATCACACTGACAGAACCACAGGCACATAGACACAGGCAACAGAGCATGCACAATGTCGGCACTAGTACAGTGTATATCCACCTTTCGCAGCAATGCAGGCTGCTATTCTCCCATGGAGACGATCCTAGAGATGCTGGATGTAGTCCTGTGGAACGGCTTGCCATGCCATTTCCACCTGGCGCCTCAGTTGGACCAGCGTTCGTGCTGGACGTGCAGACCGCGTGAGACGACGCTTCATCCAGTCCCAAACGTGCTCAATGGGGGACAGATCCGGAGATCTTGCTGGCCAGGGTAGTTGACTTACACCTTCTAGAGCACGTTGGGTGGCACGGGATACATGCGGACGTGCATTGTCCTGTTGGAACAGCAAGTTCCCTTGCCGGTCTAGGAATGGTAGAACGATGGGTTCGATGACGGTTTGGATGTACCGTGCACTATTCAGTGTCCCCTCGACGATCACCAGTGGTGTACAGCCAGTGTAGGAGATCGCTCCCCACACCATGATGCCGGGTGTTGGCCCTGTGTGCCTCGGTCGTATGCAGTCCTGATTGTGGCGCTCACCTGCACGGCGCCAAACACGCATACGACCATCATTGGCACCAAGGCAGAAGCGACTCTCATCGCTGAAGACGACACGTCTCCATTCGTCCCTCCATTCACGCCTGTCGCGACACCACTGGAGGCGGGCTGCACGATGTTGGGGCGTGACCGGAAGACGGCCTAACGGTGTGCGGGACCGTAGCCCAGCTTCATGGAGACGGTTGCGAATGGTCCTCGCCGATACCCCAGGAGCAACAGTGTCCCTAATTTGCTGGGAAGTGGCGGTGCGGTCCCCTACGGCACTGCGTAGGATCCTACGGTCTTGGCGTGCATCCGTGCGTCGCTGCGGCCCGGTCCCAGGTCGACGGGCACGTGCACCTTCCGCCGACCACTGGCGACAACATCGATGTACTGTGGAGACCTCACGCCCCACGTGTTGAGCAATTCGGCGGTACGTCCACCCGGCCTCCCGCATGCCCACTATACGCCCTCGCTCAAAGTCCGTCAACTGCACATACGGTTCACGTCCACGCTGTCGCGGCATGCTACCAGTGTTAAAGACTGCGATGGAGCTCCGTATGCCACGGCAAACTGGCTGACACTGACGGCGGCGGTGCACAAATGCTGCGCAGCTAGCGCCATTCGACGGCCAACACCGCGGTTCCTGGTGTGTCCGCTGTGCCGTGCGTGTGATCATTGCTTGTACAGCCCTCTCGCAGTGTCCGGAGCAAGTATGGTGGGTCTGACACACCGGTGTCAATGTGTTCTTTTTTCCATTTCCAGGAGTGTATTTAGGTGTTCCTTTTTCCCACGCGCCATTCGAGAGTGGAATGGTAGAGAAGTAGTATGAAGATGGTTCGATGAACCCTCTGCCAGGCACTTAAGTGTGAATTGCAGAGTAATCTTGTAGATGTAAATGTAGATGTAGAAAATCCATGGGTCATCTAACACTGGTGTCAGATCACTGATATCACTTTCTTAGACCAACATCTGAACCTAAAGCCTATGGTACGGTGAGTCCAAAAAGATGTAAATTTATATGTAGACAATCCATGGCTCATCTAACACTGGTGTCAGATCAATGATATCATCTTCTTAGACCAATGTCGGAACCTAAAGCCTATGGCACGATGAGTCCAAAAATTTTTGATTGTATTTTGGTCATGGAGAAAAGGTTTGACGCTCATGTATTTTGCAAAGTAGGTTTTACTGAGAGTAGATAACCAGTGGATTTGTCTCGTTTTAGGGATAATGAAGTCACGACTGTTTAGTGCCTGTTAGATGTGCACAGTTTAAATTTCAGAGCCACTCAGCGCCATGTACAGAATCACTTCCAGTAAAATGTTATACGTGCGATCTTTGGGGACATACTGCTATGCAATGCCAGGAGTCGAGATGGCTCATCATAAGAATTATTTTAATGTATTTTGTTTTCTTATCTTGTGAGTGTTAATTCTCAAAATGAAAGTTGTTACAGGCCAGGTTCGACAGGACCAGATATCAATGTGTGTCAGAGCCAGAACCAGTATGCATATTGTTAGAAAAGGTAGCACTACTGACAACGGTTAATACAGAACTGTGTGGGTTGGTGCAAGCGTGATCGTCACAAAGGGCTGTAGATTTGTCTGTAACGAGTTTAACTGCTCCTTTTTCTGATAATACAACCGAGGATGCGCAGTTCTTTATGGGAGACCTTCTAAATCTGGCTGAGATGGAGTTTGGTCTGATAAGGAAGTACTGAGTGTTGCAGAATTTAGTCGAACAGGGGGAAGCTAAGTCTTATGTAGGGTGTACAGAAGCTCTTAATAGAGCAACAATATTCGAGGAATCTGTAAAAGCGTTAATTCAGAGACATACTAAACGGCATAGCGCCACACACTACAGGGAACAATTAGGGGTAATAACTAAGAGAAATACGGAAACTTGGAACAATTTGCGGATAGGATGTACCTATGAATTAGGACAGCATGCTGCAGTCGATGAAATTATTTTCCAAGAAGATGAACTGATGGCGCTCAATGCTGTTTTAAGAGGGCTGCATGCAGGAATGTGAGGACATGTATGGACTGCAGGTCTGATGGATTTGCGCGCAGCAGTGCGATTAGCTATCAAGTGTGAGGAGATCGACTTGTCGACTGGAATGCAGGTAAACAATCAGTGTTTGCAGCTAGTCCAAAGTATTTCAGATATGGACAACTGGGGCATGTAAGGAGTGTCGCCAGCCACAAGGTAATGTGAATAAAGTAAGAGTAAATAATTTTATAAGCAGAGGATCGGGGAATAATAGGTGTTAAACACTAATGGGGATCCCGAGTCCTCCTACAGTCATTCGCAGTAAGATTTGGTGCTATGAAATCATATGCAGAGATGACTTGTGCAATATGAGGAATACTAGGAAAAAAGTGTTGCAGGATATTTCTGGACACAGTGACGCAACTGTCAGTCGCCAGTAGTGATCTGGTGAATCGTAAGCAATTGGTCCTGCCATCGTACAGATTGTGTGAAGTGGGGGATAAATATGTCATACAGTTAGGATCGGTGGACATAGACTCTTCCCTGGATACAGTTCAGTCTAAACAATGTGTAGAGAGTGTGCCACGCGTGACTGACGGCTACGAAATGATTCTAGGATTAGATTTCTTATATCAGCTTTATGTAATAATCGATCTTCGGCAACATAGGGTGGAGCTTGATGGAAAAGTGTTTCTGTTAGGTGAAGCCATTGCTAGTGTACCTATGTTACAAGGGGAGTCAGTCACGAAAGGTGAACTGATGAAGCTGCGAATGAACACACTAAGACTTTGTTCTCATGACTGTGTACCTGAGAGTACTGAAAAATCACTTTGGGTCACTGCTGAGAGTAGCTTGACGGTAGGAATTTTGTGTGTCGTGTAATCGTAAGAAGAGAATGAAGTATTAGATCACATGGGTTGCTTAGTTAAAATAGATATTGCCGGCCTGTGTGGCCGAGCGGTTCTAGGCGCTTCAGTCTGGAACCGCGCGACCGCTACGGTCGCAGGTTCGAATCAAGCCTCTGGCATGGATGTGTGTGTGTCCTTAGGTTACATAGGTTTAAGCAGTTCCAAGTTCTAGGGGACTGATGACCTCAGCTGTTAAGTCCCATAGTGCTCAGAGCCATTTGAACCATTTTTAAAATAGATATTATTGCACACATACAAGAAATAAAGAGTGAAAAGAAGGTACCCGTTTTTATGGATAATTTAACTTCGCGGGGTATAGGATTAACAAAGGGGTTGTTAATCGCTAGTATGGATACTGTGGAGGAACAATGGGACACGAGTGGTATCAGCCATGGACAATCGCCGGACGCCATTGAAACTGTAATACGAGAAAAAGTAAGATACCTGCAGGGAAGCAATAGGAAACGGATGAAAAAATTACTTTCCGAATTTAAGGATTTACTTTTTCTAAAACTGCCATTACCGGCTATGCATATTACCAAACAAAATGGTTCAAATGGCTCTGAGCGCTATGGGACTCAACATATTAGGTCATAAGTCCCCTAGAACTTAGAACTAATTAAACCTAACTAACCTAAGGACATCACACACACCCATGCCCGAGGCAGGATTCGAACCTGCGACCGTAGCAGTCCCGCGGTTCCGGACTGCAGCGCCAGAACCGCTAGACCACCGCGGCCGGCGCATATTACACAGCACCGCATTCCAATAGAAAACTACACAGGTTATCTAGGTATTTGTAGGCAATTTTGGAAGAATTTATTGATCAACCGCTGGAAGATAGAATTAGTGAAGAAAGGAGGGCAGAAATAGTCGCAGTGACAAAAAGAAAAGGGTCAATGAATGGAACATGGAAATATAGGGTGTTGTGATTACAGACATTTAAATGCGAAAACAGTCACATATGCCTGCCCGTTCCCAGAGATCACAGAAACGTTGGATCATTTAGAGCAATGCAAATATCTTGCAACGGTGTATTTGAAGAGTGGTTATCATCATATAGAGGTTGCGCCATAGGATTGACACATGACAGCGTTTCCGGCGCACTTGGGACACTACCAGTCAGAAGAATATCACCTGCTAAGTTTCAGTGGTTGTTGGACGGTCCTCAGAGGTTTATAACCACGTTAGTGCTTAGTGCATCTCGATGACATAATCGTCTATGGGAGTGATGTGGAACAGCTTATGCAGCTATTAATGGAAGTATTCCTAAGGTTAAAAGCAGTGAAGTAAACACTGAGTACAGAAAAGCGTAATTTTGTGATGAAAGAGGTAGCATACCTAGCTCGTATCATAAGTAAATGTGGGGTTAAGGCAGACTCAAGATTAATTAGAGATGTTCATGAATTCCCTGTGTCAGAATTTGTGAAGGAGCTGGACTCGTTCTTAGGAGTCGCGAAATGTTACAGCCTGTACATAAAAGGATTTGCAGATAGTGCCAGACCGTTGACGAAATTGTTAAAAAAATGATTTGTATGGTCAGCAGTGTGTTAGCATGCTTCTGAGGAGCTAAAAGAAGCATAGAGTCCGATATTGGTGTTTCCGAATTTTAATAGAGAACTTTTTTTGTGATGCGACGCACCAAACAATGCTGAGTCTCGTCACAAGAGGTGATAGGTGTTGAACATTCGGTAGCTTACACATCATGACAACTAAATTCTGCAAAAATAAATTATTCCACAATTGAGAAAGAGATGTTAAGTCTTATTCACGGAATCACATATTTCATATGTTATCTGTACAGTAAAAGGTTTAGACTAACAACAGATCATGTGGCATTAAAATGGTTGTTGGGGTTTGAATTTGATTTCAAAGTCATGCATAAACCAGGGAAGAAATATGGAAATGCTCATGGCTTAAGTAGAAAAGTAGAAGTATTACATATTCGGGGGGGGGGGGGGGGGTGAGCATAAGGAATGGCAAACTGCGTGACGAATGTGGGCAGTATTTTAAGCAGTCGTAATTATGATGCATGCGGACTGGATGCTATGCGGAGAAACCAGATTGGGACCACTGGTAGTGGTACCATTGAAATTATGGAATAGAGTGATACAAGAAGCTCATGATCACATTTAAGCGTGTCATGGACGTTGCAGATCTACCAAGAGAAGACTAACAGAAAGTTACTGATAGAGGTATAGGCAGACGGACGTGAATCAGCGTGTGCGGAATTGCATAGAGTGTGCACTGAGAGTGGGTTTGTATCGAGATAGAGTATCATTACAGTAGTTAGCTGAAGCATTAGCAACATTCGAGTTTGTGGGGATTGATGTTTTAGGTCCCTTCAATAAGACATCTGCAGGGAATAAGGAGGAGGAGGAGGAGGAGGAGGAGGAGGAGATTACTGTTTAACGTCCCGTCGACAACGAGGTCATTGGAGACGGAGCACAAGCTCGGTTTAGGGAAGGATGGAGAAGGAAATCGGCCGTGCCCTTTCTAAGGAACCATCCCGGCATTTGCCTGAAGCAATTTAGGGAAATCACGGAAAACCTAAATCAGGATGGCCGGACGCGGGATTGAACTGTCGTCCTCCAGAATGCGAGTTCAGTGTGCTAACCACTGCGCCACCTCGCTCGGTGCAGGGAATAAGTACATTCTCACAATCACAGATCATGTTTCAAGGTACTTAGAAAAGATCGCGATGCCAAACCAGCAGACAGAAAAAGTGGCACAATCACTTGTGAATAATTGGATACTGAAATTTGGAGTGCTTGAAACAATAGTAACAGCCCAGAGAACAAACTTCATGTCAGATCTATTCAAGGAATTGTATAAATTATTGAATGTGAAAAAAATTAAGGACGAGTCCTCTCCATCCATAAGAAAATGGGAGAGCTGAAACAGTGCATAAGACAATCGAGAAGATGCTTGGATAATACATAGACTCACATCACATCAACTGGAATGTCTACTTGGAGCATGTCATATCCTCCTACAACTCAAAACAGCATACGAATACCGCCATATGAAGTACTGTATGGTCGTCGTAAAATGCCATCACGTTCGACATATTGAAACTGAAGAAAGGAAGATTAGTGAGTCTCTCAAGGAATTTGCCAGAGTGAATGCAGGAATTTGGAAACGGCAAATACACCAGGTCTGGAGAAACAGGAAGAAGTGGGCCATATGGCAAGAATGCCAAAGTGTAAGGTTGGTTAGTGGGTGATACTATCAACTTCGTTTACGCCGAAGGAAAAGACAAAGAGTTTTTTTTTTTTGCAAAGTATCAGGGGCCATGCCAAGTGGTAGAGACTACGTCGCCAGGAAACGTCAACATTTAGTTGCCAACGAGAACGACATTTGTGCATATAGGGTGGTTGAAACCTTTTGGAAGGAGTCTTCAAGTTGTTGCAGAAATAGCAGATGTGAACCAGAAATAGAGAATGAGGAGAAAAGTATCATAAGATAAACAAGACGTTGTGAATGACACGGTAACGATGAACCTGTTTGGATTAAGGCCTAGGAGACAGTCATTTAATATATTTTTTGGTTAGGTGTAGATTCAGTCCGGAACCGCGCGACTGCTACCGTCGCAGGTTCGAATCCTGCCTCGGGCATGGATGTGTGTGATGTCCTTAGGTTAGTTAGGTTTAAGTAGTTCTAAGTTCTAGGGGACTGATGACCACAGATGTTAAGTCCCATAGTGCTCAGAGCCATTTGAACAATTTTTTTTTGTAGATTCAGTGTAATTGGTATGAGCACTTGCGAAACAGCAATGAATTTAAGGCGGAAGAAAGTAATAGGTATTGCTTCTGTAGGTGAGGTGCAGAGAAGGTGAGATGATACGGTTCATAGCACGAGTACTGATCGTCGACGGGTTGGAAGCGTTACGAAACCAGCACCTGGAAGCGGAAGTGCTGTTCACCAAGCAGTGATCATCCAGTGATCACCAGTCATCACTTGGTGATACGGGTGGTGTTCAACGCATGGGAGATGCGTAACGGCCGGCCACTGTGGCCGAGCGGTTCTAGGCGTTTCAGTCTGGAACCGTGCGACCGCTACGGTAGCAGGTTCGAATCCTGCCTCGGGAATGGATGTGTGTGATGTTCTTAGGTTAGTTAGGTTTAAGTAGTTCTAAGTTCTAGGGGACTGATAACCTCAGATGTTAAGCCCATAGTGCTCAGAGCCATTTGAACCATTTTGATGCGCAAAGAGGTCAGAAGATTAGAAGAAGCATTTGAAAAATACCGTCAGGAAACGGAAACGCATGGAATACTCAAACGAAGTGTCGGGGTTTGTGAGAGAGTACATGGAGCGCACGAGAAATTAAGGAGTGAGACGACCAGGTACTGGGAGTTATGCCACATACGCGAAGGAAGAGGGGTTGGATCGACGCTGGAGGTCGGCTTTTGAAAACAACATTTTGCGCTGCTAATGAGGAAGACATTCGAAGCGTGAACGACACTGTAGAGGAGGTTAAGCAGTGCGCAAAAACGAACAAAGCCGTGAGTGATTGGCGCACTAAGCAGATTGCAAGTTTAGATAAGGACTATTTAATAACAGAAGACTACTACGACAACTGATTGGAGAAGTAATGCGGTATGTCAGAGTTACAGAAGAGTCAGTTACTCAGAATATTGTGGAAGTACAAACCGAAGTAGAAGTCTTAGATTCAAAAGTAGTAATGACAAAATGGTTGCAGTCCGTAGACGATGGTGTGTAGAAAGCACGAGCGAAAGTAACATAAGTACAGGAGTCTGTTAGCAGGCTGTAACAGGTCAGCTAAGGGTAAACTTGTTGACAGATCAGTACTTAGAAGGTCTAAGGAAAGTACAGAACTACTGCCGGAGTTGAAACTTGCTGGCAGATTAAAACTGTGTGCCCGAACGAGACTCGAACTCGGGACCTTTGCCTTTCGCGGGCAACTGCCCCGTAGAGCACTTGCCCGCGAAAGGCAAAGGTCCCGAGTTCGAGTCTCGGTCGGGGACACAGTTTTAATCTGCCAGCAAGTTTCATATCAGCGCACACTCCGCTGCAGAGTGAAAATCTCTTTCTACTGCCGGAGTTGGTTTTAGAACACGAACACTGAAATTACCTAATGAAGCCACAGTATCAGTGAGAACTAATGGAGTGAAAGCTTACTTTACGGTTTCAATAGCAGTAGCAAGGCAACAACCACGTTATAATGCCACATAGTTCCTGTCAAGTGGGGGATATTGAGAATTTTGTAAGAGTAAAAACGTAGCGACTATTATTAATTGCAAAAGATAAGCGAAGATATGTAGAAATAGAGGACAGAAAGTCACAAAAATGCTACCGATGGGTAATAACAGTCTGTCCAAATATGGTACCGACAGCGGGGGGGGGGGGGGGGGCGGTAGAGAAATTGTTAATGGAACAAAAAAGGTAAGAGAATGCGATAAAGAAGTGATGGTGCCTGAATTGTATTTTCAGCACATCGAGGCGCATAGGTTGTACTCTGCCTCTGACGAGATGGTAGGGTAGTGACTAGCTGTTTCGAGCACCGGAAGCTTTACGTATGCAAAGTGGCTAGAATTAAAGGGGAGCGCTTTGTTATTAAATGGAACAGCGTGCGAGATAATGGGCCCTACCTTCCTTCTGCTCGCCGCAATTTGACCAATAAAACACCTGAATATTTCGCAAATTCATTTGTATTGGCCAGAGGAGCGCATCGAAGTGCTACAAGCCACAAACATAAACAGCTTAAATCAAACTCTAGGGCCGAAATTAATGCAGTCTGTAAACACGCTTCTGAACCAGGAGGAGGAACGAGTCTCCCTGGAAACCTTATTGCAACATGTAAACTTATATCGGGAAATTGTGTACCGGAAAGAGACAACATTGACAATTGCCATATCAACCATTTCAGCGGCACTTGTTCTGCTAAGCGTAGTCCTTGTTTTGGTACGTAGAAGACGAAGCGGAGGGCCGAGTTCAGACCCAGGCACTGTTCACATTTCGGTGGATTGGATATCCCGAGCATAAAAGCAGAAGAAGGAAGATGAACGCACAAGGCTATAATTTTATGTGTATGTTTCCTCGGAGTGCTTGGCGGCGATATGTCTGAATGAAATCTTCTCGGTTTTCAAGCCGCGTCAGTTCGAATAAAATTCTCGAGGTTTCGATCGACATCCCCGCCATCGTCGTCAGGAGTAAAACCCTTTACTGTTGGGGCTGGCACGGTCTTCCGCTTACGTAGCCCCGACTTCGACCTCTGGTGCTAAACGGAGAGCGCCGAAACGACGCGTACAGTGACTGGGCAGCTCATAGCAGCTCTGGGCCGCCGTGGACCGAGTGACGTCAGGTGGCGCGAGGGGCCTGTGCCACGTTTGTAACTGCCTCTCCCGCCTCCCTACAAGCATCAAGCATTCTTCGTTGCTTCCTTTCGACATCCAAAGCCCGCCCCCAGGCCCTACTGAGCGTGTACCCCTGGTCTCTCTTAGAATTTTGCTGTTCATTCCTATCTCAGACGCCTCCCTTATAACGGAATCTCAGTATGTTGACGCATGAGCCAACACTCTTGCGTTCTCAAACAGCATTTTGGATCTGTTTTGCAGACAATGCTCAACTATGGCCGACTTGTCATGCTCCCTTTGTCTAATGTATCACTTGTGCCCTGTACAAAGCCCTCCTACTAAGCGAATTGTCCGATCTATACAGATCCTGCCGCATTCGTATTGAACACCATACTCACTGGGCACTCGAAGAGCTTTAACAGGTGACGGCATATCCTGTATCGTAGGAGCGGGCCAGATCACTGGTCTCAGTCTATGTCTCTGCTGCACACGTCCTAACTTGCTCTGCTCATTGCCCCACAATATGGCAGGAAAGCAGCTGGCTTGGTCGTTTCAGCCGATTCGCAAGGCATCCTTCCTCAGTGGCATATGAAAGCGTTAGCGGTTTGAAAATGGTTCAAATGGCTCTGAGCACTATGGGACTTAACATCTGAGGTCATCAGTCCCCTAGACTTAGAACTACTCAAACCTAACCTAACGACATCATGCCGAGGCAGGATTCGAACCTGCGATCGTAGCAGCAGCGCGGTTCCGGACTGGAGCGCCTAGAACCGCTTGGCCACAACGACCGACAGCGTTAGCGTTGTCCCTCTTCATATTAACCATTCTCTCTGAACACGCTGACAAATGAAATTCACACTGTAGGTGGCCTTCGTCAGAAATAACTTAAGCTCTGTGTGTTAACGTGTTCAGGACTACTTTCTGCAGTACAGAGCAGTGAAAACTATTGGCATTCAAGTATCGATCAGTGTGCGTTGATTTCCTATACAATGAATGACCAAGCCGGCCGCCTACTTTCCACCCAAATAAAATATCAAAGAACGGTAGCAATCCATCCTTCTCCATCTCGATGGTTAATTTAATGTTGGAATGGACACCATTCATGTTTAGTTTCACCGTGAGGCAACGTCCGACGTACTTCAGGAAGCAAGACGGACGCAACGCCACCGAGTTCAGACTGCCTCAGACAGTGGTGAGCCCATCGCTGTGCCATCCGTCATCTCACAATTTTCGTCGGGGTACATGTCGTTAGAACAATACGGAACAATCTGACGATTCCAAGTGAAACTGTTGGGCCAAAAGATCCAACGTGTCTTATACGAGCACCCTTGTAAAAGGTGACAACGTCCAGACTAACCATTGCGTCGTTTCGGCCTACTTTCATCTTCTTGAGCGTTTCAACAAGTTTCTGCGACTTGACAACATCATATTTTTATCAAAACTAGACATGATTGTCTTAATGGGATTTCCGCGATCGTTCATTAAATGAAAATATGGCATTTCAGTCTTTTGATCGCTATTTTCTATTTTCAATTATCGGTTTCAGGCTAGCTGCCCATCTTCAAATCATATATTGCAGTTACAGAGTAACTTGTCACTACAGAACCATCGGTTCTGTAGTGAAACCGGTAACTGAAAATAAAAAATAGCGATCAAAAGACTGAAATGGCATATTTTCAACATCATATTTACAATTTCCCGGTTTTTGCGCTAACAATCCTGCAAGATTCTTCTTCTAATAATTTCCGGGTATGCAGCCGGTTCCTGTCGATACTCTGCCACGATATTTCGGCCCAGAGACGTCCGGCCATCAACAGGTGAGTACACAACTACTGAAGAGCCCAGGTGCAGTCGAGGTATTTATGCCGAGTCTCTCGCATGCGAAATGTACTGGCATCCTACAGCGCATGCGTCAGGTGTTTACATGCGTGGCATAGCCGAGTTGTACGTGCTGCCGTCGGTGCTGAAAGTAAAAGAACATCTAGTCATTGAGTATGATGACCGGACGTCTCTGGGCCGAAATATCGTGGCAGAATGTCGAAGGGATCCGGCTGCACACCCGGAAATTACTAGAAGAAGAAATACGCCCGGAAAATTTCTGAAGTCACAGCCTGCAAGATGTTTTGCCAGTCCTTAGGTGGGCGAGCTGTTTGCACTAATAACGGGGTTAAGAGGCACATTTTCCTTACGCACCTTCGGCAATCCATAAAGCCTAGGAGGTCTGGAGGCAAGAGGCAATCATTTCTTAATTCGTCTGGTAAACCAGAGTCTTTTAATAACTCCTCTGTCTTCCTGGCGATGATCTTTGTCGGACCACGGCGTAGTTTTTGGTACACATCTTCTAATAAACGTAGCATCTTGATGTGGTTGTCTTCAGTATTGAGGACGATAGTGGCATTTGTTTGTCAGCTGGTAAGTCAACCAAGTTCTCGTTCTGATGCATTAAGCGTAAGCCACGGCGTTCCTCCTGGCTAATATTAGATTTCGCCAGTATATGGGTGGCGGTTAGTCTGTCGGCCTCAGTTACGTCGTGAGAGAGATGCCGAATGCACAACTCTATTCCATTAATAATATATATATATATATATATATATATATATATATATATATATATATATATATATATATATATATGACGGTAGTATCCGTTCTCGAACGAACACATACCGTGGATGACCATGCAGCTTTGTTAGAAATGAAATGATAATTAAATAGACACCCTAGCTGCAAACAGGCGTTGATATACTTCACTGAGGACTTGTTGAAAATGTGTGCCCCGACCGGGACTCGAACATGTTCTCAGTGAAGTATATCAACGCCTGTTTGCAGCTAGGGTGTCTATTTAATTATCATTTCATTTCTAACAAAGCTGCATGGTCATCCACGGTATGTGTTCGTTCGAGAACGGATACTACCGTCATATATAGTTAAAATATGGCTTCCCGGCCATTGACCTTCTCGTGTGAACACACACGCTATGCCCGAACTCGTACGGGACTTGGTAGATTAATCTGCCACGAGTAATGAGTATGATGGGCAAACATCTATTAGGCGCACTACGAATGTAGTGGTGTGGACATGTTGGGAATGTGGATCTCACGGGGAGCGTGCAAGGGATAAGTCCCTGCAGACGCACTATACTCTGTGCCCTTGGTGGCTCAGATGGATAGAGCGTCTGCCATGTAAGCAGGAGATCCCGGGTTCGAGTCCCGGTCGGGGCACACATTTTCAACATGTCCTCAGTGAAGTATATCAACGCCTGTTTGCAGCTAGGGTGTCTATTTAATTATCATTCCATTAATAATATCTATAATTGGCAGACGTCCTGGGACTGGTGAAAAATTACGACCGTTACTCAGCGCTCACACAGAGCCGCCGTGCAGGTCTTGGTTGGAGAGATTAACAGCTGTTCTGTGGGCCTTATCATCCCCCACGTCAGTTCTTCTGTGAGTTAAACGGTCAAACTTGTTACAGTGCTTAGGCATTGTTTTGCATAAACTTGCACGGTGTTGTGTTGCCGTGGTTACGTCCACACACACCCAATCGAAAGGCGACAAGGTTGATGACAAAAGTTGAGGACAATCACATAGGTTCCTGGCATTTAATGAAACATTCAAGAAAATGAAAATAGGCCGAAACGACACTATTGTTAATCAGGACAGCGTGTCACTTTTTACGAGGAGCCAGTACACGACACGCTGGATCTTTTAGCCCAAAAATTTCCACCTGGAATCGTCAAATTGTTCGGTCATATTCTAAGAACAACGTAATTCTTGTGCCGCGGCGAATATTATGAAATGAAGGATTGCACAGCGATGGGCTCACGACTGTCTCCGGCAATCGCTAATTTCTTCATGAAGCGCTTTGAAGAGCAGGCTCCGTTACTCGGCGGCGCTGCGTCTGTCTTGCTTCCTGAAGTACTTCGATGACACCTTCATGTCAAGGATCAGTGTGAAAATACACTGCACTGCACTGTCCATCCCGACATTAACTTTACCATGGAGATGGATAAGGATGGCCAGCTACCATTCTTGGATGTTTCAGTTGATCGGAAGACAGCAGGTCATTCAGTGCTTAGGAAACCGACGCACAATGCTCGATACTTGAACGCTTGTACGCAAGACAGCGATCCTGAACACGTTAATATACAGAGATGAAGTTATTTCTGACGACGATCTCTTATAGTGTGAATTACAGCACTTGAGACACATGTTTAGACAGAAAGATTATATCAAGAATGACACTGCAAACGCTTTCAGGTGCCACTGAAGAAGGATGCCTTGTGACTCGGCTGAAGGGGCCAAGCCAGCTGCTTTCCTGTCAAATTGTGGGGAAGTGAGTAGCAAGTTAGGACGTGTGCTGCAGAGACATGCACTGAGGTCAGGGTTCCGATGCACCGCAAAGATCCGAGGTATGCTGCAACCTGTCAAAGTCGACATAGCTCTTCGAGTGCCCGGTGTGTATGGTGTCTGATGCGAATACGGCAGCATCGATGCAGGTGAGACACTTCGCGTAGTTGCAGAGCAATGTACCGAGCAAAGTGACGTATTAAACAAACGGAGCTCGACAGTTCGGCTGTAGCTGAGTATTGCCTGGGAAACAGACACAAAATCCTGTTTGAAAACACGATACTCTTCGTTCATGCACAACATACCGGGATTCTGTTACAAGAGTGGTTGCTGAGATTAGAATGAACAGCAACAGTTTTAGCACAGATCATGGGTACACACTCCGTAGCGCGTGGGAGCTGGCTTTATATATCGAATGGAAGGAACGACGAATGCTTGACCTTGTAAGGAGGTGGGAGCGGCAGTATGAATCGTGGCGCTGCCCCCTCGCTCCACCTGACGTCACTCGGTCCCTCGGCGGGCCGTTGCTGCTAGAAGCTGCCCAGTCACCGCATGCGTCCTTCCGGCGCTCTGTGTTTGGTACCAGAGGCCGCAGTCGGGGCTACATAAGCGGAAGACCGTGCCAGCCCCGACAGTAAAGGGTTTTACTCCTGACGATGATGGCGGAGATGACGATCGAAAACTCGAGAATTTTATTCGAACCGCCCAACTACCTTCTGTGCACGCGTCGTTTTGGCCCGCTCTCCTTCGTACCAGCAGAGGCTGCAATCGTGGCTGTATAAGCGGAAAATCGTGCCAGCCCCAGAAGTCAGAGGATTTACTCCTTACTACGATGGCAGCGATTGCCATCGAATGGTCAGGAATTTTATTTTAATTATTGAAAACCAAGAAGATTTTACTCATTTAATGGCAATTTAATTTTTTTAGTTTGTAAGACTGGCATAGAGAGCTAGAAGTTATTGCACAAGGATACAAGCAATGAAATAAGTTCCCTGGTGTTTGAGTTAAAGAGCAGGGTTAGTGACCCCGCATAAATGTGTAGCATTTAGGTTTGGGAAACCCATTGCTGTTGTTGTTGTTGTGCTCTTCAGTCCTGAGACTGGTGTGATGCAGCTCTCCATGCATACAGTAAAGCTGCATGCCCTCGGGAAATATTACGGCTGTAGTTTCGCCTTGCTTTCAGCCGTTCGCAGTACCACAACAGCAAGGCCGTTTTGGTTAGTGTTTCAAGGCCAGATCAGTCAATCATCCAGACTGTTGCCCCTGCAACTACTGAAAAGGCTGCTGCCCCTCTTCAGGAACCACACGTTTGTCTGGCCTCTCAATAGATACCCCTCCGTTGTGGTTGCACCTACGGTACGGCTATCTGTATCGTTGAGGCACGCAAGCCTCCCTACCAACGACAAGGTCCATGGTTCATGGGGGGGGGGGGGATGGTTATAATAAATATTACGATGCGAGATGGGTCAGAATGGGTTAAAAATGGTTCAAGTGGCTCTGAGCACTATGCGACTTAACTGCTGTGGTCATCAGTGCCCTAGAACTCAGAACTACTTAAACCTAACTAACCTAAGGACGTCACACACATCCATGCCCGAGACAGGATTCGAACCTGCGACCGTAGCTGTCGCGCGGTTCCGGACTGAAGCGCCTAGAACAGCTCGGCCAAGTCCCCAGGATCTCTTGTGTAAAGGATAGTCTAGTTTATTTGACCCATCGGAACAGGTCTTGCTAAAGAGAGCAGTGCAGAACTGTATTCGATTAAAAAGTGCGTCAGAATTGAAGTGAGTTGTAAAGCCACCAATAGGCAAGCAAGCGTGTTGTGTGTTGAGAAGCAAAACACGTCCGACAGCCGTCGCGAAGCGGAGCCAGCAGGGCACGGTTTAGAAACAGCTGATGCAGCAAATTGATGGGGGGATTGACCGAAGCCTTTCCTTACTTGTCACCACTGAAGTGTTAAGAGTCTGTACCTTAAGCCCTAAATGAACGTAGCCTTGAGCTTATAAGTACTGAGCCATTCATGGACTAAAACATTCGCATCCAGTGTCATAGCCTACACCACGAGCCTGTGACACCCGGAGAACCTCCTGGAACGCAGTAAGGGGTCCGCTGTTCGACCGCGGGACGGGGCAGCCTGCTCTGAGTCATAAGAGAGGCACCGTGGAGTGACGTCACGGCTGCCTCCGTAATATTGTCAGCTGTGCTGCGACGCTGTCTTCACAGTCGCAGCCTGAGACGTCTCTGACAGTGCCATTCGAGTGACACCATGCTCAGCCCCACTCATTGCACTGTCAGCAATTCCTGGTGCATATTGTTTCGTATGAGAAACAACTGGACTCCTCTATGAAGCTGCCCCCTTATATACTACAGTCTAGTGCCGGAATAAAGACGTAAATTAAACAAATCCACTGTCGTCCTGACATCTCATTTAACTCTCCACGGTGAAAATCTTTAGGTCACCCAGATTATGCCTGTTCACATGTTCACTGATAATCTGTGTCTTCACAACTATAACTTAGGGCTAGAGGTTGAAAATACCGATTCAGTTTTAACTTTCCTTTATTATCACGACCGGTCTCGAGCTCTCATAAGCCCATCCTCAGGTGTCGCAACTGTGCTGTGGCCCCCGAGCGCCGCGGTGGACGCGTACTAGGCGCGGTGTACCACCTACGAGCGCAGAATGAGATTTTAACCAGAAGAATTTACGTGCTCTAGAACCCGAAAAGAATATTTTTCAGGCAGTGTTAGCAACATATATCGGGAAAGTGCCTATACATATATTTGTGATACGCCAATAGTTTTTTGAAGAGCGCACCTAGATTTCAAATAGCTCTGTATAAAAACTGGGAACTGTTAGAGAGTAGACAGCTTTTGGCGGAACACAAGTTTTATGTGACTCTGTAAACGAAAGTTTGTGGGAAACATTGTTTACTCATGTATTTGCGGGCGTGATAGTATGAAATTGCTCGTCTTCGTATGTCATTCCCATCGTGCAAATTTCATTACTCAGTGCAATAAACCTAATAAAATATGTTTACTAAACTTCTGTCATATTTAACTTTTTTGAAGCCAGTTCATCGTACAGACAGACAACTGTTTATTATCTTGCAAACGCCACTTATGGAAACTGCTTGAGTCGTAAAAAATAGCTGATATAAACAAATTAGGTGTGTTACATTTTACCGTCACACTCGTATATACAAGTACAAGTGTAAGCTTTGTCCGCAATTGTGCTAAAGTGAATAAGAGCAGCTGGAACCAGATGTGATAACATTTCCATGAATTTTGTGATGAAATCTGTGTTGGTAACATCGAAAATGGTGGTAAAGTGCCTAGTAACATCTAGCGAGTAATTGAAGAAGGTATATTACTTGATGCAATATTGGTATTGGATTATTATTTAAATTGTAATCAAAAGAAACAAAATATGAGCTTTGTAGTAGTTCAAAAGCCGCCTCCAAATCCTAAACGGTTTATAGAAAACGAAGCGAACATATTCAGGCAGTAGTTTTCTCTTGTGACAGTTCGTTCATAGGAGACAAAATAATTTTGAGTTTATTTCATAGTAACACCCGTCTCCCTGCACGTTACGTCCAGAGCAAATAGCCTCGCGGTAGCAGCGGTCGAATACACTGAGATAGCTGTCACTGTAGAACATCTTCATAACAGATTATATGGGTGAAATAGGGAACAGCAAGTTTCCTCTACGTTCTCTTACGTCTCTGACTCATATGAGCCGAATGACCGTCGCATTTTGTCCATTTTCGTTTTCCTAATAGCAACGTAATACTGTAGATTTTCTATAAGACATAGTGGCGTGGCTCTGCACCTTTTATCTTTACTGCAGTTTCCTCTTTACTTTTATTCCAATACATCGCCCTTCGGTCCTCCTTTCCTATCCACTTGAATGTTCTCCTTTATATCTTGACTGATACTCAACTCATTTTCTCTTGGCTGATCTATTAGTATTATCCCAACACTTCTTAGTTTCTCCAAACTTCTCCCTATGAATACAAAATCATTAGAAAAAACATGCGCTTGTACCTTTATGATAATTTCTACTCCCATCTCTAGCGCATCTATTAAAGGACTTTCCTCCGTTCAGTCTGGAACCGCGCGACCGCTACGGTCGCATGTTCGAATCCTGCCTCGGGCATGGATGTGTGTGATGTCCTTAGGTTAGTTAGGTTTAAGTAGTTCTACGTTCTAGGGGACTGATGACCACAGTGCTCCCATAGTGCTCAGAGCCATTTTGGACTTTCCTCCGTCCTAGATTGCTTAGAAAGCGTGACGTAGAATGCCCTTGTCTCATTAGCTTATCTACATCTACATCTACATCCATACTCCGCAAGCCACCTGACGGTGTATGGCGGAGGGTACCTTGAGTACCTCTATCGGTTCTCCCTTCTATTCCAGTCTCTTATTGTTCGTGGAAATAAGGATTGTCGGTATGCTTCTGTGTGGGCTCTAATCTCTCTGATTTTATCCTCATGGTCTCTTCGCGAGATATACGTAGGAGGGAACAATATACTGCTTGACTCTTCGGTGAAGGTATGTTCTCGAAACTTTAACAAAAGCCCGTTCCGAGCTACTGAGCGTCTCTGCTGCAGAGTCTTCCACTGGAGTTTATCTATCATCTCCGTAACGCTTTCGCGAGTACTAAATGATCCTGTAACGAAGCGCGCTGCTCTCCGTTGGATCTTCTCTATCTCTTCTATCAACCCTATCTGGTACGGATCCCACACTGCTGAGCAGTATTCAAGCAGTGGGCGAACAAGCGTACTGTAACCTACTTCCTTTGTGTCTGATTGCATTTCCTTAGGATTCTTGCAATGAATCTCAGTCTGGCATCTGCTTTGACGATCAACTTTATATGATCGTTCCATTTTAAATCACTCCTAATGCGTACTCCCAGATAATTTATGGAATTAACTGCTTCCAGTTGCTGACCTGCTATTTTGTAGCTAAATGATAAGGGATCTATCTTTCTATGTATTCGCAGCACATTACACTTGTCTACATTGAGATTGAATTGCCATTCCCTGCACCATGCGTCAATTCGCTGCAGAACCTCCTGCATTTCAGTACAATTTTCCATTGTTACAACCTCTCGATACACCACAGCATCATCTGCAAAAAGCCTCAGTGAACTTCCGATGTCATCCACAAGGTCATTTATGTATATTGTGAATAGCAACGGTCCTATGACACTCCCCTGCGACACACCTGAAATCACTCTTACTTCGGAAGACTTCTCTCCATTGAGAATGACATGCTGCAAAACTTTTTGATATTTTCGCTGCCTTTACTTTTGCCAACAATTATTTAAATATTTTTTTACTAATGAGTTTCTCAGGAACTGCTGCCTCTACCTTCACTTTTCATACTCTGTTCCTAACTACGGTATCATAAGCTTTATTGAATTCGAAAAACGAGACAAATTGCAAGTAAACAGTACCCTTGCATGCTGAAGTGTAATCTGTGAGGCCAATGACGTTTGGTCTCAGGAGCAGCAAACAAAATTTTAGCTGGTGTCTGACTTCAGTGAACCACGGGCGCCCATTCAGCAAGACGGTCCTCGTAATTGAGTTTTGTACCACACCTTTTGCTCATTGATGGAATGTTGTACGATATTAATGAATAGTGATTAAAGTGAATAGAGTGAATTAATTTGGTAGTGGATGAAACCTTATTCATTATAGTGGATATTAGTAACAACAAGGTCTCGTTACTATAATTATCAGGAAGAACAATCTTGTTAGATCTAAGGAAGGCCATATTGTACGCATTGGATTATCGGTACCAATGGCTTATTTTCTTAAAAACGTCTTGTGCTGCAAAAAGTTGATTCTCACCTAGCAAAAAAATAACAAAACGCTGTAATATAGTAACCAAATCTGTAATCATTACTATATGCAATTATTATATAAAAATAGGCTTACAAAATAAAAAGAAGCGAAATGATGGCAAAATATAAAAAGAATTTATTTAGTTGCATTTGACGAACCATATCCTAAGAAGACAAGTCACTTTGTTGGATTCCCAAACCTAATCCGTAATAGGCATTATTATGTTTTTCAACATTTTCTTCCATGTATATCAGTCCCTGTAGAACCCTTCAAAGATGTTTCTGTGAATTAGAGAGATGTGATATTGTACAATAATTTTGGTATCTCACTATCTTGCCTATCCTATAGATGGGCATACGACCTCCTCATTCTGTTGCTTTGCTATTTCCCAGTCCGCCGAAACTTATATCATTATTTTGTACAATACATGATCGCTGTCATTTCAAATTAATTCTATTTTCACATTTTCTGTAACTGAAACTGATTTTTTTTTTCTTCTCTTTAAAATCCTAGCCACGTATGTCACAAACAATTATATAAACCCACCTGAGTACCTTCGGAATTATTCACTTCTCTCCTTTCCTCGCTCTTTTAGGTTGTTGGAATGTTTTCGAAATACGGCTGCACACACATTTCTGTCGTGACAGCATTATTTCGGCAGGTGAAAGAAAACTCCATAGCAACAAGCACTAAACACGTTTCCTCCGCAAAGTAGTCGATGTTTACCTTTCCGATTAGCCACTTTTTGTGCTTCAAGGCATTTCTACATCCATTGTACTGTTGTTGAGATATTGCATAGAAAATTATGACAAAAGTCCTCAAAAATTATCTGTCAAATGAAAGATCATTCATATAGGTAAAAATCTGGGCAATTATCAAATACATAAATACAGTATATCAGTAGTACAGGCAGAAAGTTAGAATCTACATTCCTGGTTCAATATTTGGTGTTCTGGTTTGATTTTAAATCAGACATTATCCCAATCTTTCGTTGTAACAGAATGTTTTTAACACACTACCAAAATTATTCTGGTGGCGTTCAAGTTGCCTTTGTCAATTCCAAGGCCGCACCCTCTGATGTATTATCAGAGTCGACTCCGTCACATTCGACTCCGTTTTTGCTTAAGTCAGTGAATCACTTTTCGTTAGTTATTTACGTATCCAGATCACTAACGTTTAAACGTGCTACCTGTAACAAGAAATTTACAGATTAACTTTCGCAGTCAACAGCTTTAGAGTGGTCATCACATTTTCTGATTACCAGTTACCATCAGTTTCTCATTCTGATGTTCGCTTCGACGGGACAGATTACCTCCGGTATCTTAAAACATCGCGACCATCCTTGAAACATGATTTTCTTGTGAATTTTCCACCTTACGCTGAGATGTGCTGGGTAGCATCTGTGGTCGTCATTTGATGAAGAAAAAGAAATTCCAGTAGATTACTACTTGGCTTGTTTATTTCATTTACTAGTTTCAGACAATTATAACTTAATTTTCAACGCAAACACTACATTTGCAATTGTGCAAGAGTCCTAGATACGTTATGAAGTATGAGACAGTGCAATTGCCCTTGAAAACATGGCAAAGATTCATTCCTTATGTGTGTATGATATTTTTTAAGGTTGCTTGTCGATGGAACACTGCTCTTTATTTACTCTACTCGTACAATCACAGACGAATTTAATACATGAAAAATGAAGATACAATTCTTTGAAAGGCATCTGCAAAAGTAGTGCACATAATCGAGGCATAGTGAAATTTCTTGTTCTTATCAACATACTATCATTTACGGTTGCACGATATAGGCACTGAGGAGTTCTCAATATCGACGATGTTTCAATGACTAGCTTTACAATGTGATTTTTACAGCAAATTGCTGAAATTCGATGTGGAAAATTTCCGAAGAAGCATGTTTAGACCAGTTAATATGCAAAATAAATGTTATGGGTTCCATACTAAATTCAAAACTGCCAATGGGTTCAAGGAAGGGATCTACAGATTGTCAGATATCAATATTATCGGCGAACTGACAGAGAAAAAGTAAACCCCTTCATACTAGAACTATTAGCTAACATTGGGATTTTCCGCTTTGTGACAATATACCATGATTCATATCTGATGTTCAGAACAGCTATACAAATCTCTGTCCAAATCTTGTTGACTAAATTACATACTATACACTTATAGTTGTTGCTAAGTAATACCATTAAAGAGCAGAGTTGATCAGAAACTTATCCTGAAATACGAAGGGCATTTCATAATTAATGGTTCAGATGCCTGTCAGCACTATGGGACTTAACATCTGAGGTCATCAGTCCCCTAGATTTAGAACTACTTAAACCTAACTAACCTAATGACATCACACACATCCATGCCCGAGGCAGGATTCGAAGCTGCGGCCGTAGCAGCAGCGTGGTTCCGGACTGAAGCGCCTAGAGCCTCTCGGCCACAGCGGCCGGCGCATAATTAATGCACAGGTTGGTATTACTGTGAATTTTTTGATGCAGCAACAATGAAAATTACGTCAGACGTAGTTTGGAGCTTCAGGAAGAAGCGCGAGTTTTTATTTTTTCGGTGTGAAATCTAATATAAATTTGGCGAGAGATAGAAATGGGTGCTGATGGGGTCTCGGGTACTGTGACTGTTGAAGACCAGATGTCGCAAATCAAGATTGAAACTTTACGCCGAAAAAACCCGACAGAAATCCACAGTACGTTAAGTGAGGTTTGTGATGACTTTAAAAGGACCGTAGTACGGTTTCACGTCGGCCTTTTTCGTAGTGATCATATGAGCATAGACGATAATTCAAGACCCGCAAGGCCGAAAACGTCAACAAATGAACGAAGTGTGAAACTTGTGGCAGATGCTATTGAAGAAGATAGCAGTGCGACTTGTGAGCAACTCTCTGAAGCCACGGGAATTCCCCCAACGTCAGCATTCTGCATTCTGACAACTGATCTGAAGAAGAGAAAAATTTCTGCGAGATGGGTCCCACACTATTGAACTGCTGAAGAGGAGCAGAAACGCCTAGACATTGCACCGTTGCTCAAACAACGATTGGACCATGAAGGTCGAGTATTCTTGTGTCGAAAAATCGCTGTTGATGAAACGTGGGTTACAGACTTTGAGCCGGAGTACAAATCACAGTCCAATGAGTGGAGAGCTCCAGATCCTCCACGTCCAGAAAACATTCGACGCGCTCAATCAAAGCTCAAGTAAGTGATGGTTCAAATGGTTCAAATGGCTCTGAGCACTATGGGACTTAACATCTGTGGTCGCCGGCCGCGGTTGTCTAGCGGTTCTAGGCGCTAAGTCAGGAACCGCGCGACTGCTACGGTCGCAGGTTCGAATCTTGCCTCGAGCATGGATGTGTGTGATGTCCGTAGGTTAGTTAGGTTTAAGTAGTTCTAAGTTCTAGGGGACTTATGACCACAGATGTTGAGTCCCATAGTGCTCAGAGCCATTTGAACCATCTGTGGTCATCAGTCCCCTAGAACTTAGAACTACTTAAACCTAACTAACCTAAGGACATCACACACATCCATGCCCGAGGCAGGATTCGAACCTGCGACCGTAGCAGTCGCGCGGTTCCGGACTGCGCGCCTAGAACCGGTAGACCACCGCAGCCGGCGAAGTAAGTGATGATTGTTGCTCATGATCAACAAGGAATCATCATGAGAGACAGAGTCCCAGGTGGAACAAGTGTCAAAGCAGTATATTATCGTAACTTCATTCAAAATCTGCGCAGAAAAATACATAAAAGACGACCTCTGTTGCTCGAATTGGGCCACTCATTCACCACGACAATGCTCTCCCGCTTACTGGCAATGCTGTAGCTCAAACACTACGCGGAAGTGGGAAGTGTTGACGCATCATTCCAACAGACCTTAGACTTGTTTCCTAAGTTGACAAAACCCTATACATGAGGTCGTTATCTTTCTCTGGAAGAGCTTGCTGTCACCTTTACCTGAGCCATTCGACAAATGAACAGGAGTGGAGTGGTGTCCTGGATGGAATAATAGAGCATTCTAGACGTTTGAATTCACACAAAGGGAAGCAGGAAGACTATACTAAAGGACTGTAAAGATATGTTAAAAAATTAATAAATAAAAAATGAACGTGTAAGTAAAAAAATGTGTGCGTTTTTTATGAAATGCTCTTCGTATCTTCAACAGAATGGTCTGTTAGATCCTACAGACGAATCACTGTCCGATTCTCGGCCTAAAAATAAAGCAGCCACGGGAGTGTTTGTGAGAAACATCGAGGATAAAGACCTTACTGCCTAATTCACATGCGATTAAAATCGGCAATTGTAGCTTTTTGATTAAACAGCAGCTCATGTTACATAATAATGGCCCAGAGGCTGAAGCCAGATGTGGAAATAAATACGATTTCATGGAATTACAGTTGCTATTTATTCAAACTGATAACAACTGTTGCGGATGGTTTATAGCAAATACCAAATTTAGCATTACCTGAAGGTAATCTGATAGCCTCACAGTGAATTGAATTTTTAAACACTGCTGTGTGGCTTATTAAAGGGACGTATGATTTTCGCTTCACGTAGAAGTCAAATATATACTAAACGAACACGGCTTGGGAACCGATAGACAGCCTACCACCGTAGCTAGAGGACATACTAGACAGAGGCAAATTAGACAAATGCTATCCGAAACCCAACCGCCCCTTTAATGACGATCAGTTGAGCAAGGACGGGAAGAGTCAAATGAAGCCGTCAGCAGTTACCGTCACATATTGCGTACAGCCAAATGTTTGTAACGTAGTTCGTTTATCAAATGTACATTAATGCACCATAATAGCAAATTTTGTTAGCATGCTGCACTCATCAGTGTTGTGAACGTTGCAATGTACACTTGTAAATGTTTGTAGAAGGAAATGTGTGAGATTCACGCTTTAAACGTTATATTATTTACCTCGTATGTGAAATACAACAGAAATGATGACGTGGGGCGGAGGTTCCAAACGGTACGATCTCCTGAAATAGCCGTCGTGTCTCTTGGGTGGCAACTTTCGGTAGCTGCAAAAATGACATTTGTCAGTCTAATCAAAGAATAATCTCATATATCAGGCAGCTGCTGGTATGACAGAAATACGATGTACGTGAAACTCTGCGAAAAACCAAGCATATCAATAACGTGGCTCTACTCACTAGGACCAACTCATTCCAGCCAACGTAATTGCACACTGTCCCGAACTGCTAACAACACCTACTTGTTCGTATTTACTGGAATAGCCTTAGCTGTAAATTTTCACAAATGATGAATAGTTTTGTTGACTTAGAGCTCAGTTTCCGATACAGAAATAAAAATAAAATGTTGATAAGTATATGTAGAGGTAGGCAACATAGATTTAAAGTATTTAAAATTCTTAAGATTATACCTTATGAATTGCAAGCTGTGAAAGACCAAGTCTGTTACCAGCGTCAAAAATAAGAGAATACTTTTCAGAACTGGAAGTTCAGTTAACATGCGAAGTTTAGAAATGTAACATTTGACAATTACATTGCCTGACAAAAGAATGAAGCACTCAGACGGAGAGGAGGAAACGAAACGCAACGCAACATCACTGGTTGAGACGGCATGTGGTATTACACTGAAGAGCCAAAAGAACTGTTACACCTGCCTAATATCATGTAGACACCCCGCGAACACGCAGTAGTGTCGCAACATGACATGGCGTGGACCCGACTAATGTCTGAAGTAGTGCTGGAGGGAACTGACACTATGAACACTGCAGGGCAGTCGATAAATTCGTAAGAGTACGATAGGGTGGAGATCTCTTCTGAATAGCACGTTGCAAGACATCCCAGATATACTCAATAATGTTCTCGTCTGGGGGGTTTCGTGGCTAGCGGAAGTTCTTAAACTCGGAAAAGTGTTCCTGGAGCCACTCTGTAGCAATTATGGACGTGTGGGGACCCTATTGTCCTGCTGGAATTGGGCCCGTCCGTCGGAAAGCACAATGGACATGACTGGAAACAGGTGATCACACAGGATACTTACGTAAGCAACAACTGTTAGAGTCGTATCTAGACGTATCAGAGGTCCCGTATCACTCCAGCTGCGCAAACGCCACACCACTACAGAGCCTCCATCAGCTTGAACAGTCCCCTGCTGACATGCAGCGTCCATGGATTCATGAGGTCTCCATACCTGTACATGTCCATCCGCTCGATACAATTTGAAACGAGACTCGTCCGACCAGACAACATGCTTCCCGTCATAAACTGTCTAATGTCGCTGTTGACTGGCCCAGGCGAGGCGTAAAGCTTTGTGTCGTGCAGTCATCAAGGGTATCCGAGTGGGGCTTCGGCTCCTAAAGCCCATATCTACATCTACATCCCATATCTACATCTACATCTGCATCTACATATATACGCCGCTAGCCACCGAGCGGTGTGTGAGCCAAAGTCATATTACCACCAAATTTCAAATCGCGCAATGATCGCCATTCAAAGATAAGGGAAATTAGATCTCGTACTGGGGCTCTCAGACATTCGTTTTCCCTCGCGCAATCCGTGAGTGGAAAAGAGGGCGAAGATCGGATTTTGGAATTTAGTGAGCAGCCCCTTCCGTTTAGAGCGTCGTCTCTCTGCAAGTGTTTCCCACTTCAAACTTTCAATGATATTTGTAACACTCTCACGATGGCTAAATGTACCAGTCACGAATCTTGCCGATCTTCTTTGGACCTTCTCAGTCTCTTGAATCAGACCCAACTGGTAAGGGTCCCATACAGACGAACAATACTCTGAGACTGAACGAAGCAATTTCCTTTTTGAAGGACTGCACACTTCAGGATTCTACCAATAAGCCGATGTTGAATCGTTCGCAGGCTGACGCTTATTGATGGCCCAACACTGAAATCCGCAGCATTTTGCGGAAGGGTTGCACTTCTGTCACGTTGAACGATTGCCTTCAGTCATCGTTGGTCCCGCTCTTGCAGAATACTTTTCCGGCCGCCGCGATGTCGGAGATTTGATGTTTTACTGGATTCCTGATATTCACGGTACACTTGTGAAATGGTGGTACGAGAAAATCCCCACTTCATCGTTACCTCGGAGATGCTGTGTCACATCGCTCGTGCGCCGACTGTAACACCACGTCCAAACTCACTTATCTGTTGACAGCCTATCATTGTATCAGCAGTAACAGATCTAACAACAGCACCAGACACTTGTTGTCTTATACAGGCTGTTACAAAAAGGTACGGCCAAACTTTCAGGAAACACAAATAAAGAAAAGTTGTTATGTGGACATGTGTCCGGAAACGCCTAATTTCCATGTTAGAGCTCATTTTAGTTTCGTCAGTATGTACTGTACTTTCTCGATTCACCGCCAGTTGGCCCAATTGAAGGAAGGTAATGTTGACTTCGGTGCTTGTGTGGACATGCGACTCATTGCTCTCATCAAGCACATCAGCTCGTAGCATCAACAGGTTAGTGTTCATCACGAACGTGGTTTTGCAGTCAGTGCAATGTTTACAAATTCGGAGTTGGCAGATGCCCATTTGATGTATGGATTAGCACGGGGCAATTGCCATGGCGCGGTGCGTTTATATCGAGACAGATTTCCAGAACGAAGGTGTCCCGACAGGAAGACGTTCGAAGCAATTGATCGGCGTCCTTGGGAGCACGGAACATTCCAGCCTATGACTCGCGGCTGGGGAAGACCTAGAACGACGAGGGCACCTGCAATGGACGAGGCAGTTCTTCGTGCAGTTGACGATAACCCTAATGTCAGCGTCAGAGAAGTTGCTGCTGTACGAGGTATCGTTGACCACGTCACTGTATGGAGAGTGCTACGGGAGAACCAGTTGTTTCCGTACCATGTACAACGTGTGCAGGCACTGTCAACAGCTGATTGGGCTCCACGGGTACAATTCTGCGAATTGTGTCAATTCTCATTTCAGTGCAAATGTTCTCTTTACGGATGAGGCTTCATTCCAACGTGATCAAATTGTAAATTTTCACAATCAACATGTGTGGGCTGGCATTGTTGGTGATGTCTTTATTGGTCCCCATGTTCTTCCACCTACGCTCACTGGAGCACGTTATCATGATTTCATACGGGATACTCTACCTGTGCTGCTAGAACATGTGCCTTGACAAGTACGACACAACATGTGGTTCACGCACGATGGAGCTCCTGCACATTTCAGTCGAAGTGTTCGTACGCTTCTCAACAACAGATTATGTGACCGGTGGATTGGTAGAGGCGGACCAGTTCCATGGCCTCCACGCTCTCCTGACCTCAACCCTCTTGACTATCATTTATGGGGGCATTTGAAAGCTCTTATCTACGCAACCCCGGTACCAAATGCAGAGACTGTTCGTGCTCGTATTGTGGGCGGCTGTGATACAATACGCCATTCTCCAGGGCTGCATCAGCGCATCAGGGATTCCATGTGACGGAGGGTGGATGCATGTATCCTCGCTAACGGAGGCCATTTTGAACATTTCCTGTAACAAAGTGTTTGAAGTCACGCTGGTACGTTCTGTTTCTGTATGTTTCCATTCCATGATTAATGTGATTTGAAGAGAAATAATAAAATGAGCTCTGACATGGGAAGTAAGCGTTTTCGGACACATGTCCACATAATATATTTTCTTTCTTTATGTCTGAGGAATGTTTCTTGGAAGTTTGGCCGTACTTTTTTGTAACACCCTGTATAGGCGTTGCCGATCGCAGCGCCGTATTCTGCCTGTTTACATATCTCTGTATCTGAATACGCATGCCTATACCAGTTTCTTTGGCGATTGCAGTGTCGCAAAGTGTTTACAAAGAACTTAGCAGTGTAAGCCCACTTACAAGTGTGGCGATGCAGCCACCCTGATCTGGACGCCTGCACTGATTCGGTGTTGAAAGGCTGCCGTAAAATCGTTGCCTGCTCTCCTGAGGTAAGCTGGTCCACAACTTTTGTTGGTAGCGGTAGAGCGACGGAGATGATGTCTAAGCTGGTCCGACTGGTGTTAAACACGGGACAAATATGGGGAGTTGTTTGGTCACAGGAGTACCTCAGTACCACGCAGACATTTCATAGTGACATGTGCCGTGTGGCGACAAGTATTGTCCTGCTCAAGAATGGCACTACGATCCCGTTATACAGGAGGTAACACGTGAGGACGCTGGATGTAAGTGACGTATCGTTGTGCTGTCAGAATTCCCTCAGTTACTAGGCCGTAAACTGAAGTCGTACCCGATGGCTCCTCAGCACCTCGACGCCAGGTGCAACAACGCTGTGTCTCATCTACGCACTGGAAGAATGGAACGTCACCTCAGGTCCCGTCATATCGCCGACGATGGTGATTTGTGGTAGTGCAGAACCGCCAGTCGTCGTTGAAAACAATGCGACGCCAGTCATCAGCAGTTCATGCCGGGAGGTCCTGCAGCACTCCAAATGTAGCCGTTTGTGTTGTGCAGTTAACGGCAGCCTACTCGCGAGACGGGAATTTCCTACTCCGGCTGTTGCTAGTCTCCGAGCAGTGGTGCAGGATAACACAAACTGACGTAGGGGGCACACTACTTGTTCTGACGTGACCAGTGAGGATGTGAAGGGGTCACTGTGTACTTGGTGCACAGTGCAAAGAGCCTCACTTGTGGTGGTCACATGTCATCGACCAGGAACGTGACAACGAGTACGCTCGCTCTCAATGTCCCATGCAGTACACGATGAGGCCACTGTCATGTCCGAATGCACTCGAAATCTGGATATTGCACGAGTCGACGAGTAGGCCCCTTTTAGTTTCTCTCAGGTGCTGATAACGCTGTCTCACACGTTTACTTGGCATCTCTTACTTCTTCACAAAAAGCATTCGGCCTACCAAGCCTGGTAATAAAACTAAACCATTAACAACACTAATGCACTTTGGTGGCCTTTCTGCCTGTCACAGGGAATTGCAACTCCACATTCATTTACATACCCGCCGGTTGTGTCTGCGTGTACGAAGTCATATTGATGATCGATCATATATTCTGGATCCTTAATTTTTTTTGTCAGGCAGTGAACTTAACGCAGAACACTACATCCTGATTTCTACACCCCCTACGGAAGTGTTTTGGTTACAAATCGAATCGAGGAAGTATCCTGTCCATTTTAATATGCTTAAGAAAAACTGAAAAAGTAAATAAGAAGATAAATTAATTAAATGGATGACAGAGGGAAAATTGTAAGAACAAATATAGTAAAGGGGTTTCTGTAATAGAAAGAATACTGATTGTTATCCTATGGAGGCCTGTGAGCTACCGTGTAATGAATTTGCTTCAACAGTGTCAAGCAAAATTCCGGAAAAGGATAGGTTTCTTGCGACGCATATGATTTGGTAACTAGATGAAAACGAAAAAGACTTTCGCATCCTTAATCTAAGGCTATTCTAAAGGAAGGAAGAGTAATACTTACGTCCAGCAGACAATGAAGTCATTACAGACAATGCACAGGTACATGCACTTGCATAACTTTCGGGAAGCAAATCGCCGTTGCCCTTTCAGAGTATGTATGCCACCAGTTGCCTGGAATGGTTTAGGGAAAACAAAGAAAACGTAATTCTGAATGGATTGACACAGATATGAACTATCTCCCTATTCCAGCAGAGTGTAATGTGGTTCAGCGTATGTCATCAATAGTTAGATCCGTTAACTAACTGCACTAGCTGAAGGTTAGGTGTGCCAAGGTAAGCGTTTAGTTACGTGTACAAATGTAATAATACAAGAACTTCTCTTATTTCTTAGCCAACTTTTGACTTGTAGTAACTTATAATTTTCACATCTGCAAAGGAAGCTAACAAGCTGTTGTTTTTTCACTGATCTCTATACATTCCCCTTAACTACTGCAAAGAGGCAGGTGACGTAATGCTCAGCACGTCCCATTTGGTACTGCACCTCGCTACTAGATGGCAATCTTAGTAGCGTACTCTGTTATGCATTGTATTGCGACGAAATAGGTTGTGAAGCTGAGGATATTACTCCATCATATTTGCGAATGATTTGAGTAAACGAATGTTTAGAGAATTAGCATCCTATTTAAAACTAAACCTGATTATTGCCGTTGCTCTGTGCGCAGTTTTAGCATGCTATAAACCTCCCGTCCTTGGCCGATGTCGTCTGGATTTCGGTTTTAATATACACAATAGTAGTTCTAAGCGGGACGTATAAGGAAAGCGGTAATAATCTCACTAACCGTAATAATCCTCTCACGTCGTGAGCCCATGACAGGCGACTCGGTTTATACACGGTGCAGTTATACGTGGTGCTGTCAAAAAAGTGGCCCGGAGAACAGAATTGCAGCGTACAAAGAAACACAGCAGAGGAAGGGAGATACAGTACTAATCAGACTATAGCAGATGTTGAAAGTGGCCATCATTGAGATCTTGGCACTTCTGGGTCATGGTCAGCAAGTTGCTCAAGGTAGATCGAAGCTTGACTGCTGTAATTCCTGCAATCTCACCTGTAATGTTCTGCTGCAGGTCTTTCATACTGGGAGGGTTGGTTGCAATATACCTTAGACTTCAAAGCTCTCCACAAAGTAATCGTACACTGCTAGATCAGGTGACCTGGGTGGACATCTAAGGTTGCGACCAGATTGAAGTCTGCTAACAACTCTTGTCAGGCGTGAAGATTGTGTAAATATGCTCCAAGATTCGGCTGACTGTATGGGCATTTGGTACGTGTTGATGGAGTAACGGTAGGTTTTTCCCTCCTCCGTTAATGCTGCCACAAATGGTTTCAAAATGTCGAGGCACTTTTCTTTGCCCCACCCTCTATTAATGTGACCACTGCCTATGTTCGACGTCGATGTACAATAACCACTCACCGACACTAACTGAAGTGTTTCCTCATGGGTCAGTCCTCTTATTCTGTTGAGGAATTCCTTGCAACATTTAGCTGATTCTTATGTTATATTGTTGACTGCGTTTACTTAAATTTACACCTTGACTTTTTCTGGGTTCACAGACATTTTATTTTTACCTGTTATTACTTTTATGTTGTAATTTAATTCACTGACACGTTCCATGTCCTTGGAGATTTGCTCCTCAGTTTGGTCCTATGGACCTTGACGTGTAAATAAATAAATAAACAGCAGGCGGCAGCAATAGCAGTGGAGGGTGTGAAGAAACACGTCAGTGAAGGGGGCATTCGTTGTCGTAATTCGGAAACGGGGCGAGTAATCTGACATCCAGAGGGGCATGATCATTGGCTTTCGGGCCACGGGTGGGAGCATTTCCGAAACGGCTAAGTTTACAAACCGTTCGCGTGCTGCTGTGGTTAAAGTATACCGTGCACTGCAATATGACACAATCCAATACCAGAATCGAGACAAGTGTGAAGCACAACGGGACACAAATGACATGGATGAACGACGGCAGCGGAAATATGTTCGAGTGAGTAGATGAACAACTGGTGAGCAACTGGCCACCCAGACGAACCAGGGGTTGGACAACAGTGTCTCCTCAACGACTGTTCAGTGCACATTACGTTGTACGGCCTGTGAAGCAGGCGCCTAGTTCATGCACCCAAGCTGACTGTTGTTCATGGACGATGAAGGGTGGAATTTGCACGCCAATATCTCAACTGGACCTCTACTGAGTGATTCCGTGTGGCCTTTTCAAATGAGTCAAGTTCTATGTTCCATCGGACAGATGACCGTTGATGTATAGGGCATGAAACGTCCGAAAGCAAACACCGTTATGGGCTGGGGAATGTTTTCATGGCATTCCGTGGATGATCTCGTCATTGCGGAAGGCACAATGTATCAACAAAGTTATTCATCTGTCCTTGGGGACCATATCCATCCTTACACGTGGAAGAACTTTGCAACATATCACACAGCTGGCAGTGTAGGTGCGAGGTTTTCGTCATACGACGTCAGCCGAGAAACCTAGCGCACCTATAGACGGCACGAGAGTCGGCATGGCCCCACATCCCTGACGGTACCTTCCAGATCGTCACTGACTCTCTTCCTGCACGTCTTGCATAGAAAAAGGTGGTTATTCAGACTTTTGACAGGTGGTCACAATAATTTGACTGGACAATGAACGAAGTACACATCACATCAGTGAAAATATATTCTTCGTGAACAGTTGGCCTACGGAGAGAAGCTAGGAAGCTAGCCTGAGAGTCGGAGATACGACACAGATTTTGATCGAATCTACAATCCGCATTGATATCCCAATCTGAATCACTCGTGCTTCACCTTTTCTATGACTATGACTCTCAGACACTTTTCCATACTGGTATGGCGAAACACCAGTCTTTCTTCCCATGTCACAGACTCAAAATACAATATAAAGACAAAGTGTGATTACAACAAAATAAATTTAAAATTAATATCGGGCTAGGTGCTCTAGTTGTCAAGAGCGAACCTGGAGACCGTAAGGTAATAGGATCGAATTTCGGTCAGACACTGGAATTCTCCTTTCTGTCTTTGCTCTGTCGACTATGTAGATATAATCCAAGAACTGCACGTGGCTCAGTTTCCACGTTAAACAGCAGGTACCCATTCCCTGTGTAGGACGTGGATGTCGCGGAAGCGGTGCCCAAATGAAAGAAGTTGCAACGGGGGTGAGTCAAATGAAAACCTTAAATTTGTAATATCAACTCGAAATTTCGCGCCGTTATCCTGTAAGTTGGTAAGCGTGCCACAAACAGCGTGCAGAATGGCCTGTAGGTGGCAGCATAGTGCAGATGCACACATACCGTCGCAGTATCAGTATAAAGATGGCCGCCCCACTTGCGACTTGCACCAGGGAAGAACAGCGTTCTGTGAACGTCTGAAACCTATTGAAATTAATTTACGAATGAAGGTTCAATACGGTGATGCATGTTTGTCACAGCAGCAGGTCTACGAATGGAGTAGGAAGTTCGCAAATAGTGTGACTTCAGTCGAAAATGCTCCTCGTCCAGGTAAGACACAACAAGTTGTGACTCCACAGAACATTGCAGCAGTTGAAGCCATAGTGAAGGAAAACGGCTGAGTGACACTGAATGACATTGCAGCATGTTTACAGATGAGTCAGCACACCACATTGTGCACGATGTGCTCCAGTTTCACAAAGTGTGTGCAAGATGGGTGCCAAGACAGCTGACACTTGAAATGAGAGAACGACGTGTTGATGCTTGTGAGGAAATCTTCGGCGCTGTGAACGAGAAGGTGATGGCTTCCTTGCAAGAATCGTTACTGGGGACGAAACCTGGGTTCACTTCCACCAACCAAAAACGAAGAGAGTGAGCAAGGAATGGCGCCATTCCTCATCACCAAGTGATTTCCGTATGTTTGGACCACTCAAAGACGCAATGCGAAGAAAGTTCCGATGTGATGAAGAGGTACGCCACGCGGTGCATGAGTGGCTGCGCAGACTACCAAAATAATTTTTTCTAAAGGAATTTGTGCACTTTGTAAGCGCTGGAGGACTTGCATTGAGCGTGGGGGAGATTATGTTGAAAAGTTATACAGATTTGTACCACTTTTGCACAATAAATAATATTTAAAAAATATTTAAGGTTTGCATTTGACTCACTCTCGTACAAGCGGCTGAACCGTGTTGAGGGAGTCCCAGCCAACCATGCCATACGCATTTAGTTTACTTTAGTCCACGATATTCACCGACAGAAGCCCTCCATGATATCACTCCCTTATGGCAGCTACAGACTGCGATGACAGTCTAGGGCATCTGTCCTTGAAATTGAAATAAATCAATTAATTTCCTAATCATGTGGACTAATTATCCATTGATCATATACTCCTGGAAATGGAAAACAGAACACATTGACACCGGTGTGTCAGACCCACCATACTTGCTCCGGACACTGCGGGAGGGCTGTACAAGCAATGATCACACGCACGGCACAGCGGACACACCAGGAACCGCGGTGTTGGCCGTCGAATGGCGCTAGCTGCGCAGCATTTGTGCACCGCCACCGTCAGTGTCAGCCAGTTTGCCATGGCATACGGAGCTCCATCGCAGTCTTTAACACTGGTAGCATGCCGCGACAGCGTGGACGTGAACCGTATGTGCAGTTGACGGACTTTGAGAGAGGGCGTATAGTGGGCATGCGGGAGGCCGGGTGGACGTACCGCCGAATTGCTCAACACGTGGGGCGTGAGGTCTCCACAGTACATCGATGTTGTCGCCAGTGGTCGGCGGAAGGTGCACGTGCCCGTCGACCTGGGACCGGACCGCAGCGACGCACGGATGCACGCCAAGACTGTAGGATGCTACGCAGTGCCGTAGGGGACCGCACCGCCACTTCCCAGCAAATTTGGGACACTGTTGCTCCTGGGGTATCGGCGAGGACTATTCGCAACCGTCTGCATGAAGCTGGGCTACGGTCCCGCACACCGTTAGGCCGTCTTCCGCTCACGCCCCAACATCGTGCAGCCCGCCTCCAGTGGTGTCGCGACAAGCGTGAATGGAGGGACGAATGGAGACGTGTCGTCTTCAGCGATGAGAGTCGCTTCTGCCTTGGTGCCAATGATGGTCGTATGCGTGTTTGGCGCCGTGCAGGTGAGCGCCACAATCAGGACTGCATACGACCGAGGCACACAGGGCCAACACCCGGCATCATGGTGTGGGGAGCGATCTCCTACACTGGCCGTACACCACTGGTGATCGTCGAGGGGACACTGAATAGTGCACGGTACATCCAAACCGTCATCGAACCCATCGTTCTACCATTCCTAGACCGGCAAGGGAACTTGCTGTTCCAACAGGACAATGCACGTCCGCATGTATCCCGTGCCACCCAACGTGCTCTAGAAGGTGTAAGTCAACTACCCTGGCCAGCAAGATCTCCGGATCTGTCCCCCATTGAGCATGTTTGGGACTGGATGAAGCGTCGTCTCACGCGGTCTGCACGTCCAGCACGAACGCTGGTCCAACTGAGGCGCCAGGTGGAAATGGCATGGCAAGCCGTTCCACAGGACTACATCCAGCATCTCTACGATCGTCTCCATGGGAGAATATCAGCCTGCATTGCTGCGAAAGGTGGATATACACTGTACTAGTGCCGACATTGTGCATGCTCTGTTGCCTGTGTCTATGAGCCTGTGGTTCTGTCAGTGTGATCATGTGATGTATCTGACCCCAGGAATGTGTCAATAAAGTTTCCCCTTCCTGGGACAATGAATTCACGGTGTTCTTATTTCAATTTCCAGGAGTGTATGTCGTTAGAGTAAATACCAAAAAAAATGAAAAAAGGAGGATAGGTAAGAAGTAAACATAGCGTTAAGTAGCGCTCTGTAAGTGTAACTTACCAGGAAGCTAGCAGTTGAAACCGATTATAAATACCACGCGCTAGGAGTTCCGTGTATTGGAATGGCATGTCTTGGGATTTTCGTACCTAGTAGACGTGAAATGTGATCTCTGCTGGCACCAAACAGTTACGCTGGGCCTTGTGCCTTGAGGATGGGGGCTCAGTTGTATACCAGCTCATTCTCGTAGCGAGAGTGATGAGTTTAGGAGGCTGAACGTGAACTTGAGGGAATGAGACTGTAGTGACTCTGACGCGTTTCGGGACTAGAGTAGGGACAAGTAGAAGCAGCTCTCTTTGCGAGGCACACAGGTGTACAGGGCCGTGAGCAATACGGCAACATTTTCCGGTAGCACATTCTCATAGTGAGAATAAGGTGCTTTGGACTTCTCGTCTCGAGAAAACAGTACCAAAACTCAAAGGGTTGCGAGCAGTTCTGGGTTGTAGCGAGAGTGATGTGCTGTGAGACTTACGTATCTCGTCGAAGTAGAAGGGGAACTCGCCGGGCAGCGAGCAGTTGAGGCGCGCCTTGAGGAAGGTGGCCCAGTTGTGCGCGAGCACGTTCTTGCCACCCGTGTCGGCCTTGCAGACGCGCGCCACGCGCGAGTACACGCGCTTGCCGCAGTTGATGTACTCGACGGCCGGCTCGCGCAGGAAGAACACCACGTGCTCGCCGCTCTCGAACGACCCCACGAAGTCCGGCTCTGCCAACAGAAGCCACCACACACAGTCACCGTTTGCTTACGAGTAAGCTTACGCACCAGATCACGCGTGTGGAGCTGTGGAGCAGCAACTGGAAGGTCTGAAAGTAAAGATAGCAAATACACTGAAGCGCCAAAGAAGCTGGTATAGGCACGCGTATTCAAATACAGAGATATGCAAACAGACAGAATACGGCGCTGCGGCCGGCAGCGCCTATATAAGACAAGTGTCTGCCACAGCTGTTACATCGGTTACTGCTGCTGCAATGGCAGGTTATCAAGCTTACACTGAGTTTGAAAGTGCTGTTATAGTCGCCGCACGAGCGATGGGACACAGCATCTCCGAGGTAGCGATGGAGTGCGGATTTTCATGTACGACGATTTCATGAGTGTTCCTCGAATATCAGGAAACCGGTAAAACGTCAAATTTCCTTCACCGCTGCGGCCGGAAAAAGATATTGCAAGAACGGGACCAACGACGACTGAAGAGAATCGTTCAAAGAAGTACAACTCTTCCCTGCAGATTTCAGTGCTGGCTCATCAGCAGTCCATGGATTCACGAGGTTGTCTTCATACCCGTACACGTCCATGCGCTCGATACAATTTGAAACGTGACTCGTCCGACCAGGCAACTTGTTTCCAGTCATCAACAGTCTATTGTCGCTGCTGACGTGCCCAGGTGATGCGTAAAGCTTTGTGTGGTGCAGTCATCAAGGGTACACGAGTGAGCCTTCGGCTCCGAAAGCCGCTATCGATGATGTTTCGTTGAATGGTTCGCACGCCGGCTCTTGTTGATGGCCCAGTATCGAAATCTGCAGCAATGTGCGGAAAGGTTTGTAACACCACAGCTCTTATGTTGTATGGATTTATTTATTTAATTTTTTTGCTTCATTTTTTTTCTCATTACATCGTTAAGAACCTGTAAATGTGTTTGATTGAATAGATAACACAAAATTGTATACTCATTTCTTTGTACAAACTTTGACGTCATGTTTTGGTTCAATGCAAAGTAGTGTATCTACAATTTATATTCTTTGTCCCATTTGGAGGGAACAAAACTTACTGTATATGATTGTAATTTTGTGTGAATAATTTTTGTAGACATGTTAATATGTGCAAAGGTTCTGTCTTATTTAATGTATTTGTTTGCTGTTATGTAAACTGCTGATCCTCACTTAGGGCTCTTAGTTATTCTGTATGTAAAAGGTGTAGGGGTTCCCCTCGGGAACGGTACAGCGCAACGCGCGCAAAATGTGGTTGGCATAGGTGGAAAAGGTGGAACTGATAGTCAGTCGGGGACGAGCAGTCAGTCGGGGACGAGCAGTCAGTCGGGGACGAGCTAAGAGTCCGTGCACTGCCGTGTAAAAGTTGCATAGTGCTGGTTTCGAGAGAGGCTTTCCTGTTATTTTCCAATGCCTCGGATGGATGGATAAATAGCTGGGCTATTCTGGAATTTGCACCTATCTTCGCCACCAAGAAACGACAGAGTCCAGCAATTCTGCCTGCAATTCCACCTACCAACATGCAGTTGCCATCACATTGCGCAATCATTGCAACGTAATATTATAAGGATGTACAGTGAAGGATCAGCTTAAGGGATGTGTTATTATGCTGAAATATAAGGTAATGTGTATCTGACTTTATGTACCTACCTTGATTTTTCTCCTCATCATAACACCTCTCAGGGTCCTCTCCGTTTGAAGTAAAGTGATTACCGAGTGTCCTTACTGAAAGTACGTTAAAATTCCAGTTTTCTAATTAATGCCTCTTGAACGTAGTAAAGTTAAAGTTAATGTGGCAAGAAAGTGAGTTAGAGTTAATGATGCTTGCTGAAAATAACATTCTTAGTAAAAATGCTTATTAATGTTTTGTTGCCAACTTCAAATTAAAATTTCTCAAGACTGAGGCTTATAACGTTTTGCTTAGTAAATGATCACATTATTGTCTGTAATAAATCCTAAAAGGTGAGTCAGTTTCTTGCAATTTGGTCAGTATTATATTTCGCAGTAGTAAAAGTGAGAAAGCTGCAGTTGTGAAACTTTATATATTCATGTTTGCTAAGTGTTTGTGTATCTTGTGCATTAGAAGTGCATGTTAATAGTAATATTATAAAGACCATTCACTTTATGTAAGCCCTGAAAGTGATAGTGTTTTTTTCTGTACGTGTTATAACTGTGCAAATAGTTTTTTTTGTGCTGCTCCAGTCGTTAGCTTCTATCTTAAAACATAGGTGTGTCAGAATTCATTGCATTCGTGTGTGGCCAAGTTTAGGTTGTGTTTGTCCGTTATAGTTACTTATACCTATTTTCCTAATCGAGAATGTTAATCTTTCTCTTGCCTAGTTAGGCTGGCGGCCGTTTTCTTTATCCGTTGAACAGTGCAAATAGGCAAAATTACGTTTGGTACTGTTTAAATATTTACGTAATTCTAATTTTCATTTCCGATAAGCCACTTCCGTTGGGTACAACACGGTCAATTTAACAAAATTCCTCTCAGAGGGTAACACTGCTCTGTTGATTTGCACTATAATTGCTTTTACAAAAGAGTTAAATGTCACAACCTGTTTCTAGCATTGAGGTTATGGTGCAGTAATAACAGCAGTTTGGAGTGTTATAGGTTGTACTTCTGTCACGTTGAACGACTCTCTTCAGTCGTCGCTGCTCCAGTTCTTGCAGGATCTTTTTCCTGGGGCAGATATCTCGGAGATTTGATGTTTTACCAAATTCCTGATATACTCGGTACACTCGTGAAATGGTCGTACTGGAAAATCTCCATCGCTATCTCGGAAATGCTGTTTCCCATCGCTCGTGCGCCGACTGTTACACCACGATTAAGCTGACTTAAATCAGGTGACACGTAGGTAAGCATCCTGTCTGATCACCTTCATCATCTGTTCATGCCCACTGTGCATTCGGATTCGGGCGATTCCATCAGGACAATGCAACACCCCACACGTCCGGAATTGCTACAGAGTGGATCCATGAACAGTCTTCTGAGTTTAAACACTTCCGCTGGCCGCCAAAGTCCCCAGACATGAACATTATTGAGCATATCTGTGTGTGGTATACACCACTTCTAACAAACACCGAACAACGCGCTCCAGTACGTGGCCGCCAAATACATCGCTGGCCGCACTTCTCTGGGCGGCCCGCTGCTTCCATCGCTGGCCGTCTTCACACGCCCGCTCCCTTACGTGGCCGAGAAATACATCGCTGGCCGCACTTCTCCGGGCGGCTCGCGGCTACCATCGCTGGCCGCCTTCGCGCGCGCGCGTTTCTCAGCACACAGCAATTGGCTACGCCAGGAAACATTGCGATTGGTTTTCCCTGGAAAACAGCGACCCCAGCCGACGGCTCCATTAACTAGCAAGCCTTATATAAACCCGACCGCCGCCACAAACGACAGTTCTCATCGGGAAGTGCAGTACGCCGTGTTCCAGCTGCTTGTGGATGACTCGCCGCACCACTCGAGGTTACCTGGCTGCTCGGCGGAAATTCTTGCGACTTCACTTGGAGAGACTGAACTTCACTGGACTTGGGGAATAATTACGGGACGTGCACCCCACTATGCACATTTGGAGATTGGTATAACCAAACTTTAAGTATGCATTACTTCTGAGTGTGAGCCTGGGTAGATCCTTGGCTAACATAATTGTTAAAAAGTGATTTGTGATTTAATAAACCAGACAGAAGAGGTTATTGTGTTATTCCTGGTTATAACACTGTGATCACATGCAACGTACTGTTCAGAAGACATCTCCACCCCCTCATACTCTTACGGATTTATGGACGGCCTTGCAGGATTCAGTTCCCTCCAGCACTTAGTCGAGTACACGCCACGTCGTGTTGCGGCAGCCGCACGGGATTAGCCAAGCGGTCTAAGGGCGCTGCAGTTATGGACTGAGCGGCTGGTCCCGGCGGAGGTTCGAGTCCTCCCTCGGGCATGGGTGTGTGTGTTTGTCGTTAGGATAATTTAGGTTAAGTAGTGTGTAAGCTTAGGGACTGATGACCTTAGCAGTTAAGTCCCATAAGTCTTCACAAACGGTTGAACAGTTGTTGCGGCACTTCTGCGCGGTCGGAGGCCCTGCACTATATTAGGCAGGTGTACCAGGTTCTTTGGCTCTTCAGTGTAATTCCATTTGCATTCCTTAGGAGTGTCTACCTAGCTGAACGTCCTGCACTGTTTGTAGTTTCCAAGGCGTTCGTCTTCGGTCTTGATGGTGCGAACTTTCTTGGTCACTGTGGCGAGCCATTTCTCATTCGGTGTTCATGGTGCAAATTAATGGTTTGATCTGAACATTTCTTGAATGTCGACAGTGTTCATTTTGTGAAAAGTAATACATATCTCCCACAGAAAGTTGATCTCTGCATCTCCCGTACACTCATTTTCTATCACCTTCATGATGCACATGGTGAGTTATTAGCACTAATTTTTATCCTGTCATAATTGTTAACACAACACTTTCAAATGAGCCTTAATGAAAATTGAACTTGCCACCCCGCATTCAAGGGCTTCCTTGTTAGTAAAATATCTACATCGGCTCCTATCTCAGGAAGAGGATCATCTTGGCTGCTCCTGCCAGTATACAGTATACAGTGTTACACCGTTAACGATCGCCGTGTTTAACCACAGTGCTAGTATCTAAATCATGGCCTGTTTTGTCAACATTTTATGACTCTGATAGTTTTCAGTTGATCCCATGGGCAGTTTAATTGTATACACATCTATTTGTACAGCTTTATTCCTTCTTGTGAGGTTGGTTGCTACGACGGAAACCGATGGAAAATAAATAATTAATCTGTACAGGTTATGTCAAACATGAAATAACTAAAACTCCGGACAACTCAATCGAACAACCCCATTAAACTATTACTTATAAAAGTAGTAAATTATTCACATGTATGTCAATAATAAATCTATTAATTTTATTAATAATAATCAAAATGGTACCATAACGAAAAGTAGCATAAGAACGTCATTACCAACCTATTTCTGTGACTCGATTTAATACCAAACCTTACGCTTAAAAATAGCAGAAATGCCGAATTGCATAGCGAAATCGAAACAATTACAGCTAAAAGCGGACATCACATCATTTTAATAAATTCATAGTAGCTGTTAACCCATATAGCAAGACAAAAAAGTGGTTCAAATGGCTCTGAGCAATATGGGACTTAACTTCTGAGGTCGTTAGTCCCCTAGAACTTAGAACTACTTAAACCTAACTAACCTAAGGAAATCACACACATCCATGCCCGAGCCAGGATTCGAACCTGCGACAATAGCGGTTTCTCGGTTCCAGACTGTAGCGCCTAGAACCGCTCGTCCACTCCGGCCGGCTATTGCAAGACATTAATGTTTATTGTAAGATCTATGCAATAACACGCTAAGTGGCGACTAACTGAGAACGAACATGTGATTGTTGCCTGACGTAACAGCACTAAACAGAGTAAAAAGTTAGACATCCTATGCCGCTTTTTTAATTGGATTATTGATATGTAATGTACCTGTTAGGTAGTACATCTACACCTAACAAAACTTATGCTAAGATATTCGTATTCGGCGAATTAATTTCGAATTTATTTCGTCATTAATGTCTGTACACCCACGCATGCAAATAAATAAACTAGTAATCGTGTAGCTTAATATTTTGTTTCAGTGAAGATAACCTATAACTGATATGAAATATTAGAGGTAGTAATACGCCATATATGTAAAATTTAAGATGAAACTTTCTTACTTGCTCGTACATTGACGCCATGGATATGCAGATTCAATTACAGGCTAATTGTAAAGAGAATCACAGAAACTACTACCGGGACTGGATACTGGTAATAAAATGGAAGTGAAGTAATGGCGAAGACTTCACTATCGAACAATGTATGAATTTCACATTCCCTGAAGATTGTGCGACGAAAGCATCAGACAGATTAGTATATAGTGAGTCTCGTGAATGCTATATGCTACATTGACGAACCACAAGCAGGTAAGCCGTGATTTTTACATGGCTGTACTAAATTAACTGATGTGACGTGAGTGGCAAAAAACTGATAAGTTGAATATTTTTCATTTGCAAAATACGATAAAATATCAGTCAAGTTAAGATAGTAAAAGTCGTTATAAAAACAGTTGAACAGTTCTGTACCAGTGAACATTAACCACTGGAGTCTGAGATCGCGCGAATGTCACGTATGAAAAAAACCCTTTCACAATTAATGGGAGTTATGTGCCCTACAGTAGGTTATCAGAGAACCTTTGAGAATTTGCTGCATGTCATGGAAAGTATCAGTGCCCCACTGGCGAAAGTAAATTCTGCTTAGTGCTAGCAAGATTCTTGTTATTATAGAATGTTTCTTTAGGTTTTGCTATCTTCATGTTTCATAGTTAACCCTTCGCTCCATGTTGTTGCATCGAATTAGTTCTCGCCTCCAGATAGGCAACCCAACGAACATATTTCCAAAGTGGGCTGCCGTTTCGCCTTTCTCGGCAGTTCTTCTTAATGAATTGCACGAACGCACTTACGTTTGCCGCATCATAAACGGCTATGTTGAGCACGTGTAACGTGAGTTAAAAACATGGAGAGATGTATTACTTTTGAATGCATTACGGGAACAGCAGTGATCAATGTCTTATAAATAATTACTATTAAAAACAGTCTTGATCACGATTTATTTAACAAGGTGACCGGTTTCGACCACTACTGTGGTCATCTTCAGACCATTGAGTAGGAACCTCTTTCTGTTGGAGAATCACAGTAGTGATTCTCCAACAGAAAGAGGTTCCTACTCAATGGTCTGAAGATGACCACAGTAGTGGTCGAAACCGGTCACCTTGTTAAATAAATCGTGATCAAGACAGTTTTTAATAGTAATTATGGAGAGATGTGTCTGCCTCCTGTGTGCCACGTAGTTTCCACGCAGGGTCTTTTGAAACACCCGAAGTATTTATGAACAACCTTTTTGTCCCATCCCTCTCCTTGCTGGAAAACTAAATGAAGGGAAATAAATGGTTCAAATGGCTCTGAGCACTATGGGACTCAACATCTTAGGTCATAAGTCCCCTAGAACTTAGAACTACTTAAACCTAACTAACCTAAGGACATCACACACACCCATGCCCGAGGCAGGATTCGAACCTGCGACCGTAGCATGAAGGGAAATAGTTTTTTATTCATATTGTTACTTTTGTCTATAAAGTGAACCGATAAAAACATAAATTATTGTATTTCACTATGAAAAAGATAGTAATAGTGAAAGTGTTAAAAACTGTGTACCTTACAGTAATAATTGTACCATGTGGCAGAAATGTTACCGAAGTGGAAATATAGTCGTAAACAAAGTATAATACTAATTTCTTCAAACCATCCGGTATACAGCGAGAGTCGACGGAAAAGTGCTGTTGTCGCCTATTGGATAATGCACTCAGGCCCATGTAATAGCTGCATTTTTGACACTGATGGACGTGTTATGACTTCATCATCATAGCTTAGTTGTTGACGATGAAGGACGGCATCGTCCGTCACGCACACGTGACCAACATTACAATTCCGCATTGCTACAGTTCTCTCCCTCCGCAAAGACTCTGAAAGCAGCCCGTAAAATTTCTAATCATGTGTAGCTGACCTCGGTAGTGTGGACAGGAGGCTACGTTCTCACGGAGTGAGGCTGGATGGAGGGCCGATGAGGCCCAGGAAGAAGCGGCTGTCAAAATTAACACTTTATTTGCAACTGATACAGTGGTTCTGCGGCTGCATAGGAGTGGACCGCTAGTCAATCAGCCAGTTTCTAGTGCCGTCCCAGCCACCAGTAACATGTGCTAGCCCCCTGCTTTGCTACGTCTACAATGGACGCCAGGCCCGCAGCTATGTTGCCATAAAATCGACAAGGGGCAGTCTACGCACTGTAATCTTGCAGTGGTACTCCTCTTCAATAAACGACAGTACGAAGGCATCGTAGTCGAGCGGCAAGAAGCACGCCCACCGTAATGTCAGTAGGTGGCTGCTCTGTGACGCTGAGTCCGGAGGGCGTGCACTTTGTGTAGGGAGCTGGTTGCCACTATGCGCCATATTCTGGTCTGTTCGTGCCCCTGCATTCCGGTGGTACTACTAGACTGTGAATCTATGACACAAAGTCAACTGCTATTTATACCAAATAGCGTCCGCCTTCATAATGTAGTGCTAGCGTTACCGCCTACCATGCATACGGGCCGGGTTTGATTCCCGGCAGCGGACTGGGTGTTGTGTGTCCTTCATCATCGTTGACTCTCAGGTCGTCGACGTGGCGTCAACTAAAGAGGACTTGCGATACGACGGCCCAACTCCCCCGGCCAACAATGTCATACGATCATTTCATTTCTTTTTCATTTTATACCAAATAGCAGCACATTTGTTGTGTCAATGCACCACTCCTAGTCACATATTCGGCAACATTATGAAAAGCTTAAGGATGGAGACATGCCTGCACCATGTACCACTGCTGAATAGACAAGTTACGCCGAGTGAAGCTAGCACATCTCTCAATAATTTCACACGCGCGCTGTCTTAAACTTAATGCCGACACATCACAGTCACTGGCCAGCGACGGCTACTACAGTCTTCCACCACACACTCTCACACATAACCTGGTAGTGGCGCTACATGAGGAACGAGGTGAAATTTATCATTTATTAAGAATTTTACTTCCAGACACGAATCATGCTATGTTAGCATCAGTCGAAATTTAGTACATGGTCTTGACAGGTTGTGGTGTGCATACTGTAAGACCTTCGGTACACACACCATCAGATTATTTGACTTATTGCTCTATGCGAGTGTCAGCAATATGTCTCGTGGTCTTATCGTGGCGTGTTTATCTTCTGCCGTTAGGTCACACGACAGAAATGCCACTGGCACGCTTAGAGTAGCAGATTGACGGTGACCAACTTTAAACAGAACTTGATTAATTTTGACATACATTTATTAAAATAATAAAAAAAACATAGACATTCCTTAACTTGATTGTGGATGCTGTTTACAATTGACAGTCTGAAGTTCCCTTGGTCTAGGTACGTTCATCTTATTTTCACATATCTCTGATACTGAACAAAGTGTCTATTCATTTATCTTCATGGCTATGTGCAGGAATATGATAATCTTATTAGGCGCAGACAAATGCAGACTAATGCAGACTGACTAATCGGAGGTCTGTACACTCGTTATAATACCTCGAGAGTTCAGGTATAACTGCAGGAGTGTGATCCGCGAGGAGAAAAGGTTCTACGTTAGCAGCAATCTCATTGGCTGCGAGACATATTAATACGTGGATCGGCGGAAGCAGAATTTGGTCCGTCTCTAAGACAGCGCCATCTCGTAGTGCGGAGACGGACGAGCGCTGCGCCTGCGCCGTAGTGCTTAGCGGGGCGCACTCTGTTGGTAAAGTTGTGTACACGGTGACTACGAGGAAATATGTACACAACACAGGTAAAGGCATGAGAAAATTCTGTCAGGATGCTTTTCCTTCCTAGCAGAGGGCTGTAAAAAAAATAAAACATAGGTGGTATATCTCATACTTGTTTTGGGGTGAGACTGATCATGTGGTGTCACTGCCAGACACCACACTTGCTAGGTGGTAGCTTAAATCGGCCACGGTCCATTAGTACATGTCGGACCCGCGTGTCGCCACTGTGTGATCGCAGACCGAGCGCCACCACACGGCAGGTCTCGAGAGACGTACGAGAACTCGCCCCAGTTGTACGACGACGTTGCTAGCGACTATACGCCTTTGCTCTCATTTGCCGAGAGACAGTTAGAATAGCCTTCAGCTAAGTTAATGGCTACGACTTAGCAAGGCGCCATTAGCCTTAAATAGCTTGTATATAAAGAGTCACTTGTATCGCCACAATCTCCAGATGTCTCATCAAGAACGATGTATACAAGGATGTATTAAAAGTTAAGTATATTCCAAAGATACGTATTTTCTGTATAGCATTCATTAAGTCTGTTGTTTCACACCTCACTCCATCCTTCGTGAGTTAGCGCGTACATCTTGGCCGCCTCTTTCAATTAGTGTGCGTAGTGTTGGCAAGTCTGCCGACACTACAATTTTGGCGACGAGCGTAAAAACGGTCTTCGTTCTTCTTGCTTTGCTTACATTACTTGTGTCATGGCTTCGCCAGATGTACTGTCCGAATTTTATCGCTTGCAGAATCAGCAGACGCAGGCGTTATTGGATGCCCTTGGACAGCTCGTCCAGGGTCAACGTGCGCTGCAAAACGATGCGGCCGCCACCGCTTCATCGCTACCGCAGCCACGACCCGCCATTGCACCTCCGTTTCGTAGCTTCGACGCAGCCCACGAGTCTTGGACTGAGTGGTCCCGACAATTCGGCTTCCATCTAGCCGCCTACAGAATTCAAGATAATGAGCGGCAGCCGTTTTTGCTTTCTTGTGTCGGTGTGTCCACCTACCGTGTGATAGTGAAACTGTTTCCCCGACGCGACATAGCAACTCTGTCCTACGAAGAAATTTTGTCTGCTTTAGATGCCTATTTCAAAGAAACAGTTAATGTAGTCGCAAAAAGGTATATGTTCTTTCATACCAAACGTACGGCTGGTCAGACTAATAGGGAGTGGGTTGCAACATTGCAAGGACTTACTAGGAATTGTGATTTTGCATGTGAATGTGGACTTCCGTATTCAGATACTATGGTGCGTGATGCAATAGCACAGAACGTTTTTGATGTTCGCATACGGGAACAGATTTTGAAACTAGTTAATCCCTCCCTTCAACAAGTGATAGACATATTGGATAGGCAAGACACACTTGACTTTGCTCAGGAATCATTTGAAACTTCGCCAGCAGAGTGTCGCATTGTCCGGCCCGCCGGGCGCGCAGCACGGGACGCTCAACGGCCCTCGCGCACGTCAGCGCAGCTGCCGCCTAGCTCGCAAACACGTGTGCCGTGTAAGCATGCCAATGCAGTTCTAAAATCATGCCCGCGGTGTGCGACTAGACATTCGCGTGACAATTGCCCGTCACGCCAAGCTATTTGCTTTTACTGTCATAAGAAAGGACATGTTCAAAGTGTTTGCCAGAAAAAGGTAAGATCAGACAATCAAAACCGTTCCAGGCCCTTTGCTTCGCGCCGGAATCGAACCAGGGACCATCAGGCTCGTGGACCTTCGCCCATGGACGTTCATGTTGTTTATTACACCCCGTCCAGTGCGACTTTATCTAACAGTGACTGTGTTCGTCCCACAAAAAGTGTGCGTCGACGTCGCCGGAAATCCCGTAAAGTCGCACGTGCTTCTGTCCCTGTATCAGTTCAAATTGCACGTGAAAGTCGCTCTTGTCGTCAGCAGGACAATAAACTTTTTGTAGACTTAGACTTTGGAGGCAAAGTTTCATTGCTCAATCAAGAAACGTACAAACAACTGGGCAAACCTCCGTTGCGTGCCGCAAATGTTCAGCTCAATAGTTATTTAGGACAGCAGATACCTGTGATAGGACAGTGCAGCCTTCTTACCACATACAAGGGACAAACAAAACTTGTGTCATTTTACGTTCTTCGTTCTTCTACGGCAGTGAACTTGTTTGGTTTGGATTTATTTCAGTTGTTTAACATGTCTATAGTAAATCAGGTCCTCTCAGTGAATCAGACTGTGCCTTCCGCCAGTGTTTCTCGTCTTTGTGAAGAATTTGCAGACATTTTTGCACCGGGCCTTGGTTGCGCTAAGAACTATGAAGCACATTTGGAACTCAAAGTGGACGCGCAACCGAAATTTTTCAGGGCGCGCAATGTTCCCCACGCATTGCGTGATGAGGTCGCAAGAACATTACACGGTTTAGAATCTCAAGGTGTAATTGAACGTGTGCAGGCTTCTCTCTGGGCCTCACCCTTAGTAATTTTGCCAAAACCTTCCGGAAAATTGAGACTTTGCGTGGACTTCAAGGCAACTGTGAATCCACAACTTGTGACTGCAACTTTTCCTTTGCCCTGCCCAGAAGATCTTTTTGATAAACTGTGCCCGGGTAAATACTTTTCGAAATTGGACCTAGCAGATGCGTACTTGCAAATACCGGTGGACGACGAATCCCAGCGCGTATTGGTGGTAAACACGCATCTTGGTTTGCACCGATTCAAAAGACTGCCATTCGGGTGTGCATCCGCCCCTGCATTGTTTCAGCAATATTTACAAACTGTTTGTGCGTCGGTCCCTACTGCTGCGAACTATCTGGACGATATTGTGATCTCCGGAAAGACAGAAGCCGAACATTTAGCCAACCTACGAACGTTATTTCAGGTCTTGCGACAAAATGGTCTTCGCTTGAGGAAGGACAAATGTGTGTTTTTTGCTCGTGACTTACCATATCTGGGCCATGTCATAAATGCCCAAGGCATACATCCGAGTCCAGAGCACCTCCGTGCCATACAGGAGTTGCCTTCGCCACAGAACTTGAAACAGCTCCAGAGTGTGTTGGGAAAAATTAACTACTATGCCAGGTTTGTGCCGCGCGCTTCTTCCATTTCAGCTCCACATCATCGTTTACGCCGTAAAGGTGTTCCGTTCGTCTGGACGACGGAATGCGAACGCGCCTTTCGCCAGTTGAAATCGGCGTTGCTTTAAAATACTTGCCTTACGCCATTCGATCCCCGGAAACCCCTTTTGTTGATGGTCGATGCATCGGAATTCGGGATCGGTGCTGTGTGTAACATACCCTTTTATTCATCCGCTCGTTCGCGGATCTGAATAGCAGCCCAAATTAGATAACTGATTAATGTGACCGTGTACCTAATGGGCTGGCAATCGGATTGGACTGCTCAGGGGATGTTACATTCCGTATTGTCCTTCGCAAATACTGTAATAAGTACTGTTTGGTGGTAAGAAGGACACAACACAGTTTCACAAACAAGATCTATATTCTTAGCAAAAGCACAAAATAAGGAGACAGCCACTGCCTTCGTCAATACACTGTTAATGACGGCTAATCTCAGCACAGGTTTCTCTAGTTATTCTTAATCGTCACACGCAACATCCAATCACTGTAATCCAAGTAATGCCGGCGCGGTAGACGCGGAAGTGCAATAGCGGCACTCAATATCACTGAAATCACTCTGTAATTAAACTTTGTCACTTTCCCGTATAATACTAACACAAAGGGGTTAAACCGCGGCGATGGCCACTCCCTTTGTCGATAATTTGCATTAATTCAACTGCTGGCTTCTGCACAGCTCTGCCCGCCTCGCGGGAACCTACCACCCCTGACTCCGCACATCTCCACACTCTTACTAACTGCTCTCCGCCCAGTTCTTCCCGCCTCGCGGGAATCTACCCAAGCAGCACTCGGCACTCCGGTGAATCCCCTCTAGCTCTCACGCCCTGCACACACTACTCGATAGTTGCCCTGTCGACCCGTGTGAGCGCAAACTTAGCAGTAAGGGCCTGCGGACCCCTTACATGTGCTTGCGCACAAAGATGGATCGCATGATCGTCCTATTGCCTTTGCTTCAAAATTGCTCTCGTCTGCGCAACGCAATTATTCCCAGATAGAGAAAGAAGCTTTAGCTCTCGTGTTTGGTGTTACAAAGTTCCATGATTTCTTGTATGGTCGTCACTTTACCATCATCACAGACCACAAACCTTTGACATCGCTTTTTCATCCGAACAAGCCTGTACCTCCACGTACAGCGCAGAAATTCATTCGCTGGTCTCTTTTCCTCTCGCAGTACCGCTACGATATCTTGTATCGGTCCACTGCTAAGCACGGAAACGCTGATGCGTTGTCCCGTTTGCCTGTTGCTGAGGATAAAGTATTCGATTCTTCCGAACTTGCTTGCATGTTCATTGATTCGGAATCCGATGTCGTGGTCGAATGGTTTCCGATTGATTTTCGTCGTGTCGCTACAGCCACAGCTGCTGACCCTGTCCTTGCTACTGTTTTGCGTTTTGTTGCTACGCAATGGCCCTTGTCAAAGTCACGGATCGAGGATCCGCTGGTTCGCCGATTTTTTGCTCACAAGGAGAGACTTTTTGTACGACGTGGTGTTTTGTTGTTGCGTTTGGATAATGATCAATCCAGAGTCGTGGTCCCACGTTCGTTACAGTCCTCTGTCTTACGGCTTCTTCGCCATGGACATTGGGGTATAGTGCGAACGAAACAACTTGCTCGTCAGCACTGTACTTGGTTCGGAATCGATGCTGCGATTACGAATATGTGCTCTTCTTGCGTGGCGTATGCTGAACAACATTCCACCCCGCCGCGGAAATTCTTTGCATGGCCGACAGCCACTTCCCCTTGGCAACGCTTGCACATCGATTTTGCTGGTCCATTCTGGAATGCTCGATGGTTGGTTGTGATGGATTCCTTCAGTAATTTTCCATTTGTTGTCCGGATGTCTTCCACGACGTCATCTGCCACCATCCAAGCGTTGTCCGCTATTTTTTGCATTGAAGGTCTTCCACAGACTATTGTATCCGACAATGGCCCACAATTCATGTCCGCAGAATTTCAGTCATTCTGCAAGGCCAATGGTATTCAACATCTGACATCCGCGCCGTTTTCGCCTCAGTCAAACGGTGCCGCTGAACGGTTGGTCCGGACTTTCGAGTCACAGATGTTGAAGTTGAAAGAGTCGCATTCTAGGGTTTGGTTCAAATGGCTCTGAGCACTATGGGACTCAACTGCTGTGGTCATCAGTCCCCTAGACTTAGAACGACTTAAACCTAACTAACCTAAGGACATCACACACATCCATGCCCGAAACAGGCTTCGAACCTGCGACCGTAGCGGTCACGCGGTACCAGACTGAAGCGCCTAGAACCGCACGGCCACAACGGCCGGCCGCATTCTAGGGAGGACGCATTGTTGCTCTTTTTGTCTTCGTATTGCTCTCAGCCCCGCGATGGTCGCTCGCCGGCTGAGTTGCTCCATGGTCGTCCTCATCGAACCTTGATGTCTTTGCTGCATCCGCCGCATCAGGTTCCAGTGCAGCGGCAGACTACTGCTTTTGCTCCTGGCGACGTTGTTTTTTATCGCAACTATCGCGGTTCACGGCGTTGGCTCGCAGGGCGCATTCTTCGCTGCCTCGGCCGCGCGATGTATTTGGTTTTGGGGGCTTCTGGTGAGGTGCGTCGGCATCTCAATCAGCTGCGCCTCTGTCGTCGCCTGGGTTCTGCCGCTCTCCGTCTGCTTTCAGCGACAGTGCCGTACGGTCAGCGCCCTGGGGACCAATCTACTGGCTTGCCTCATCCCCAGGTGTTACCGACGCTGCCTTCCATTTTGCCTCATGGCGTCGCGCCGCCGCCGCAGCCGCCGCAGCCGCCGCCAGCGCCGCCCGCAGTAGACGCTTCGCGGCAGCCGCCCAGCGCCTCCCTGGGTCACGCGCCGCCGCTCGATTCCCGTGACCAGCTGTCCTCCGCCATGGAACTCTTGCCCGCTCCGGACCAGATGTCATCGCGCGTCGGATCCCCCGACGCAATGGAGGTCGACCCTTCGGCCCCTCCTGTCTCCTTACGGGCGCATACACTGCATGTTGACGTGCACCCTGGACTAGGTTTTCAGGCGTTTCCTAGCTCCCCTCGGACCGAATGGCCGGGTGCGGGTGGCACAGCCTCGCCTGTTGTTAGGCTCCCCACCTCATCGCATACGTCAACATGGGGTCCTCCCCACGGCGGGCGGCAGCCTTATAACACGACCGTTCGCCGATTTGCGGGGGAGGAATGTGGTGTCACTGCCAGACACCACACTTGCTAGGTGGTAGCTTAAATCGGCCGCGGTCCATTAGTACATGTCGGACCCGCGTGTCGCCACTGTGTGATCGCAGACCGAGCGCCACCACACGGCAGGTCTCGAGAGACGTACGAGAACTCGCCCCAGTTGTACGACGACGTTGCTAGCGACTATACGCCTTTGCTCTCATTTGCCGAGAGACAGTTAGAATAGCCTTCAGCTAAGTTAATGGCTACGACTTAGCAAGGCGCCATTAGCCTTAAATAGCTTGTATATAAAGAGTCACTTGTATCGCCACAATCTCCAGATGTCTCATCAAGAACGATGTATACAAGGATGTATTAAAAGTTAAGTATATTCCAAAGATACGTATTTTCTGTATAGCATTCATTAAGTCTCTTGTTTCAGACCTCACTCCATCCTTCGTGAGTTAGCGCGTACATCTTGGCCGCCTCTTTCAATTAGTGTGCGTAGTGTTGGCAAGTCTGCCGACACTACAGATCACATGCTCTTTTGTGATATGTGCACAGTGCTGGCAACAAGAAAAGTTTCCTCCAAATCTCAAGAATATTGGTTCAGACGATTTGTTGAGATAATACGTGAGACATGATGTGGGTCACTATTAATTTGAACAATAAATCACTACTCTTGATTTTTTAGGTCAATTATGTTGAAGAAGCACCATTCGAAATTAAAAATAAGAAAAACTGGTATCTTTAAGTTACAAGTGATAAATGGCCCAACACCACAGGCTGAAAAAGTAGCAGCAATATCACACTTCATTCCACCCATCTCCTGCCCTGAAATATGGAAAAGATTTTTAAAAATATTTTTAACCTAAATTCCTTATAGATAGATTTTATGACGGCGTTCGTAGCGACAAACACCGCCACACTTTTAGTAGCGGGCCGACCGGTCCGCTGGAACAGTGAACAGAAAGATGAAAACCCAAACACTCGGATTGAATGAAAGTCGGTACTTATCTTTATTAACGACGATACAGAACACAGTGGTGAACATGGTCTACAGAAATCTGTCTAGTTCGAGTCGGAGCGGCTTGGTCAGCGTCTGCTGACGACAAACAACAACTCTGCTGCGATGAACACACAACTGACTAGCAGGTACACAATTCGGTGGCGAGTATACAACTGAGCGGCGAATCCAGAACTGTCCTAGCGCTCGCGACTCCAGCGCTTAAGAAGCCAGAAGCCAGCGGTGGCGCGCGCAGACTTGCGCCGATTTCCTGTATCGCTGGCGCTGCTTATGCGGACGGCGTCCGGACTTTGATGCTGCCAACCTTTTTGGTAGCGGGCTCGGTTGGCATTACTGGCTAGGATATAACAATAGACTTTATGTGCTTAAAATCTACATCCATGCCACTTTTACAAGTCTCAAGAAAGCAACTTCTAGCGGGTAAATTCGGTTTGTTGAGTGCGGTGACACAAAAATAAACTTTATACCGTGAGCAGTACAGTCTCAGAACTTCTGGACTGAAGTAAGATGCTACTTAATCGCCTAGTGGAATTTTAATACCTTCTACACATATGACACGTGGGAGGGAAGGTAATTAATTCAGTGTGTAAACGCTACTGTAACGGATCCAAACATAAGAAGTGCAATTGCATTGAGCGACAGCAGCACAGCATTGTCTTTGTTGTTTTTTTTTTTCAGAAAGGATGGCATTTTGTGTCTTTTTGCATCCAGAGCTTCTGACTGTGCTCACCACAGAGTATCAGAGAGGGAGCATGTCCCCAGCAGGTGATCCACAGATCACGATACTTGTTCCTGAGTAGTGACCGCATAGCTTTTCAAAGTTCTTTGCTCCACGTCTGTAAATTGCAAGTGATTTTCCCGGGTCATCACTGACATTGGTCCCATAATAACTGAGCGCATTAAGTGGAGGAATACCAGTAAGGTTATCTCTAAATTTTTGGACGGAATAACATTGTGTGCTACAGTCACGTTAATAATCCAGAGATCCAGTCTTCGTTAGGGCATGATCTTTAAATCTTAAACAGTTTAGGTCTTCCCCATTCAGGGTACTCTTAATTGTGATACGTGTACTTCCTCATGTTCTCCATACCACACTAGGGACCAGTTAGGAGTAGCAATATGTAAAATCTGTTGTTATTCGTTCCGTTATTCTGGGGACACACAGAACAGGGTTACATTTCTCCGATTTCTTGCATTCTGTTGTGGAATAGACACCTTTAGATCAGATTTCATTTTGAAAGATAAGAAAACGAAGGCTGGCAAAAAGGTCAACACAGTAGGAAGAAAAAATTCAAATGGATAAAATTAGGCGAGGAACAAAAGGTATCCATTTGAGTGCAGCTAGGGCAGGATACATTTTACTTTGTTTAAGATACTGAGTATCTCAGTATGGATGGTTATTCTATATAGTCTCGTGCCATCTTGTTTGGTTAAAAATACGAGAAAATACGGTATACACACTTCGTAAATCTGTGAGTCACAAGCAGAGTATATGAGCACCCCCTGCGTTATATTAAAACATACAATTAAGTGAACAAAGAAACTGAAAATTAATTACGTATCTAATTAATTAGCGCATGACGAATTAATTACAAAAGTGGAATATCGATTCTTCAACTTCGTGCAGGTTTTCCAGTGCTCTGCGAAACATATATTCCCATTTCAGGCAGGATTTCAAGTGGGGTAGGATAATGTCACTGCGCTGTAAATAATATCTTTATATGTTGGTAACGATAATTTCGAGGTGGGATATGACATCAAAACCAGCAGGGTACAGAGTAGAGCGAAGTGGCATTATTTTGTTAGATCTATAGACAGTAAAAATATGCCGGCAGAGGAAGCTGTGGATATTTTGGATATAAGTAAATATTTCGGTGTAATTTAGCAATTATTTCCAAAGTTCTATCATATTTTAATGGCTGCTTTATCTCTATTTTAATTTACGATTTTTTTTACGGTTCACGTTTTTGGCGGTTCACATTTGAGGAAATGGGTACTTGAGTCTAACAACTAACGTTAAAAAGACGAAATACTAAATAACTGTAACTAGTACCACTGTTAATGGCAATGCTGCTGTTACCACCATGACTACCACTACTGACAATATTACTGCTAGTATTAATATCCCTGTATGTCACCATTCATATCAACATCTTCAGAAAGATAACCATAGTTGATACACAATCAGTCGCTATCTCGGGATCTTGACGCTTAAACAGTTTAAGTACGTTAGAGATAGAGATTAGTTCAACAGGAGAAAAATAGGAAGACGTTTCTGGTATTATAATCCTGGCATTTGCAGAACCAACATCAGCGAAAACAGGGACGTATTTTACTTCATTCTTTAGCGAGATAGTGGATTCGTTCTTATGACATTTCCTAATAAAGAGTCAGTTCATCGTATGGCCAGTAGTTGTTAACAATAATGTGTAAGCAGTACCTATCGGGTGCGTAGGGGACTGCTAAAACAACTGTTTCATAAAAGTATGGACTCTAAGGTAGGTAATTTTCATGCGGGAATCTTGTGTTACTGTGGCCTTGCAGTTTGACGCACCGCCTATGCTAATATATCACGCGCATGCCCTTCAGTTCTACGTCACTACTAAAATCTACATCCACCTGGACCTGTTCACTGTTGTCACGTATTGGCCTACTTTTATCATTCATCTCTTACCACTTTTGGGACCTGGTCAGCAAGTTGATGAAGGCATATCGAAAAAATGGTTCAAGTGGCTCTGAGCACTATGTGACTTAACAACTGAGTTCATCAGTCCCCTAGAACTTACAGGGGCACTCCAAGAGAAATGCACACTATTTTTTTTTTAAATCCATCTTTTATTCTACATGTCTGAAAGTTTTACAGTGTGTAGATACATCCTTTAGGAACAAGATTTTCATTTCTCCACATAATTTCCATCCCTCTTAACTGCCTTACACCATCTTGGAACCGGCGCCTGTATACCAGCACGGTAAAATTCTGGACCAACCTGTTGGAGCCACTGTTTGGCAGTGCGCACAAGGGAGTCATCATCTTGAAACCTTGTTCCACGAAGACAGTCTTTCAGTTTCCCATAGAGATGATAGTCACATGGAGCCAGGTCAGGACTGTAAGGCGGGAGTTTCAGTGTTGTCCATTCGAATTTTGTGATCGCTTGCATGGTTTTTTGACTGGCATGTGGCCGTGCATTGTCGTGCAACAGCAAAATATCCTGCTTTTGCCGATGTGGTCTAACACGACTCAGTCGAGCTTGAAGTTTCTTCAGTGTCGTCACATACGCATCCACAAGCGAGAGTACTTCGGAATCGAAAAACACCTTAGCCATAACTTTTCAAGCAGAACGTGTGGTTTTGATTTTTTTTTTTTTTTTTTTTGGGTGAATGTGCATGATGCCACTCCACTGATTGCCTCTTCGTCTCTGGTGAAAAATGATGGAGCCAAGTCACAATTATTCCAAGAAATTCATCTACACCATTCTCGTACTGTTCCAAAAGTTCGCTGCATACCGTTTTTCATCTTTCTTTGTCAGTCACTGACAACCTCCTAGGAACCCACCTGGCACAAACGTTTTTTAACGCCAACACTTTCAGTATTCTGCAAACACTTCCTTCCCCTACCCCAACGTAGCATGACAATTCGTTCACTGCATTGCGTCTGTCAGCAGTCACCAATTCGTTAACTCTCTGTACATTGTCTGGAGTGTGTGCAGTACGAGGACTGCCTCTGCGAAGACAATCCTTCAATATTGCCGTGCTCACTTTCATCACGTAACCTGCTTGCCCATCGACTAACTGTACTGCGATCGACAGCAGCATCTCCATACACCTCTTTCAACCTCTTGTGGATGTTTCCCATTGTCTCGTTTTCACAGCACAGGAATTCAATGACAGCACGTTGCTTCTGACGAACGCCAAGTATAGCAGCCATCTTGAAGACATGCTGTGATGGCGCCACTCACGGAAACAGGTTGAACCAAGTTTGAAAACAAGCAGGAAGAATGGATCAACACATTGTAAGACTTTCACACATGCAGAATGAAAACTGCGTATTTACAAAATAGTGTGCATTTTTTTACATCTACATCTACATCTACATTTATACTTCGCAAGCCACCCAACGGTGTGTGGCGGAGGGCACTTTACGTGCAACTGTCATTACCGCCCTTTCCTGTTCCAGTCGTGTATGGTTCGCGGGAAGAACGACTGTCTGAAAGCCTCCGTGCGCGATCTAATCTCTCTAATTTTACATTCGTGATCTCCTCGGGAGGTATAAGTAGGGGGAAGCAATATATTCGATACCTCATCCAGAAACGCACCCTCTCGAAACCTGGCGAGCAAGCTACACCGCGATGCAGAGCGCCTCTCTTGCAGACTCTGCCACTTGAGTTTGTTAAACATCTCCGTAACGCTATCACGGTTATCAAATAACCCTGTGACGAAACGCGCTGCTCTTCTTTGGATCTTCTCTATCACCTCCGTCAACCCGATCTGGTACGCATCCCACACTGATGAGCAATACTCAAGTATAGGTCGAACGAGTGTTTTGTAAGCCACCTCCTTTGTTGATGGACTACATTTTCTAAGCACTCTCCCAATGAATCTCAACCTGGTACCCGCCTTACCAACAATTAATTTTATATGATCATTCCACTTCAAATCGTTCCGCACGCATACTCCCAGATATTTTACAGAAGTAACTGCTACCAGTGTTTGTTCCGCTATCATATAATCATACAATAAAGGATCCTTCTTTCTATGTATTCGCAATACATTACATTTGTCTATGTTAAGGGTCAGTTGCCACTCCCTGCACCAAGTGCCTATCCTCGTAGAACTACTTAAACCGAACTAATCTAAGGACATCACACACATCCATGCCCGAGTCAGGATTCGAGCCTGCGATCGTAGCGGTCGCGCGGTTTCAGACTGAAGCGCTTAGAACCGCTCGGCTACATCGGCCGGCGAAGGCAGATCGAAGCTGGACTACTGGAATTGCTGCAATCTCATCCGAAATGTTCTGCTGTCGTTGTTTAAGACTACAAGGATTCTTGCGATACACCTTTGACTTAAGCGCAAAGTAATGGCATGCTGACAGATCATGTGACCTACATAGGTAGCCAGCTGGGGCCGCAAACAGACTGACCTCACAATTCTGTCAGGAGTGAATATTGTGTAAATGTGTTCCAAGGAACTGGTGTGGATCACGTCACGGAGTGTGGCTATACGCAGACATTCACGTACAATCGCGTCCAATAGTTCGGGCAACTTTTATTTGCCCCGTCCTTGTTGAATGGAAAATGCGAGCATCGGAGGGCACAGGCTGCGGGGCAGCTGCACTGCCATCTCTGTGTCTCTCACTTGTGGATTATGACCAACGACAAGAGCCAGCGAAGAGGTGTATAGAGGCCTTAATTATATGTTTCTTCTGGCCTTGCCTGCGAATGCAACTGGATACAAGTTGCTAACATTGTTCAAGAGGAGCATAGGTAGAGGTACAGTAAATTTTAGGTAAATGGAGGCTTTTGGACCTGCCAGTCTGCACTCGCGTTTGTGTGTGTGTGTGTGTGTGTGTGTGTGTGTGTGTGTGTGTGTGTACGAGTGCGCTCATCTGCAAATGAGTTGCTTTCCCAAGTTGAAAAATCGGGAGAGAAAACAGTAACTGGCGGCCGCGGTGGCCAAGCGGTTCTAGGCGCTTCAGTCCGGCGCTGCGCGACTGCTACGGTCGCAGGTTCGAATCCTGCCTCGGGCATGGATGTGTGTGATGTCCTAAGGTTAGTTAGATTTAAGTAGTTCTAAGTTGTAGGGGACTGATGACCTCAGATGTTAAGTCCCATAGTGAAAAAAAAAAAGCAGTAATTGCTGAGACATGTTAAGATTACATTCTTCACGTTTCAGTCGAGCGTTATGCCTGTTGGTACTGAAATCATAGCGCAACATAAAAAGGCTTTAAGGCCTAGAACGCATCTAGTGGTTCAGTAAGCAGCAAACAGTACCGTCCCAGAAGTCAACATCTCGTGTTATCAAGTTAATTATTCATGGTTCATGGTTGGCTCAGGACGTGTCCTATCAGCCTATCTCTTCTTATAGTCAAGTTGAGCCATAAATTTATTTTCTCCCGAGGTAGATTCAGTGCTACTTCAACAGTTTGTCCATCTAACCAGCTGACAATCAGCATTCTTCTGTAACACCAAATTTCAAAAGTGTCTGTTTTCCTATGGTCTGTATTAACTATCGTCCACGTTTCACTTCCATGTGAGGCTACACTTCAGAAAAATGCTTTCGCTAAAGACATTCTAATACTAATATTTCTTCTCAGTGTCAACTAACACCAAGTTTTCACAAATGCTTCCCTGCTGTTATCAATCTAAAATTAAAACACTCTCTACTTCAGCCATCGTCAATTATTTTACTTCCCAAATAACAAAAGTCAACTACTGTTTTACTTAGTAATCTGCCTCCCTCATCATGACATCATTTAATTTCACTACACGCTATTAATCTCGTCGTACATAGTGAGAATATGCATGAAAGCCTTTGCAGAAGACATGTAATTTAAATTGTGGTGTCACCGCCAGACACCACACTTGCTAGGTGGTAGCTTAAATCGGCCGCGGTCCATTAGTACATGTCGGACCCGCGTGTCGCCACTGGCAGTGATCGCAGACCGAGCGCCACCACACGGCAGGTCTCGAGAGACGTACTAGCACTCGCCCCAGTTGTACGACGACGTTGCTAGCGACTACACTGATCGAAGCCTTTCTCTCATTTGCCGAGAGACAGAATAGCCTTCAACTAAGTTAATGGCTACGACATAGCAAGGCGCCATTTGTACCATTGCATGTACCTCAAGATAGAGTCTCACTTGTATCATCCAGAATGCTGTATACCAAAGGACAATATAAAAGTTAAGTGTTCTAGTAGCTACGTTCTTTTCTTTCTCACATTCATCACGTATCCTGTTCCAGACTTCGCGCCAGTCGGCGTGTGAGTTGACGCGTGCCCTTTCGGCTACTTCACTGTGGACTGGCTGCCTTAACAGTCCACTACATAAATATTTTTACTATTACTATGCTTTCTCTACACTTCACTTACGTCCTCCGACTGCTACGGTGGTTGAACTTCTGTCCTCGAGTCTGTAACATTTTTCTGCACTGTTTTCATATACATTTCACTTTCCATAATGTACAAATATATAATAACTCAATGTGTATGCAATAAGGAAAAACAGTAGGTTGTATTGCTACAACTCATCATAACAAGGGAACGAGATGGTAACCACATAAGCACTAGTTTCCCTGAAAATGTTTCTTGTATTCACGCATTCCACAGATAGCCAAAGATCCACACTTAATTTCCACTTGCATGACATATGATACAGTAACCAAAGCAAAAGATGACGATGCACCTCGAAGAAGTTATGCAAATTGGTAGCAAAATTATATTCATACAGGTACCGCCGGACAATGGGAAATTGTAAACTTAGGCGTCCAATGGATGAATGTGTGACGCTGCAGTGCAATTCCTCCACGCAAATGGCAAGGGGACATGTAGATACTAAGGCACACATTATTTGCAAATTTCATTCCGCGTACTCAACTGGACAGGAACTATGCATCGCAAACACACGCGTGCACAATATACACTACTGGCCATTAAAATTGCTACACCACGACGATGACGTGGTACAGGTGCGAAAGTTAACCGACGGGAAGAAAATACTGTGATATGCAAATGATTAGCTTTTCACAGCACTCACACAAAGCTGGCGCCGATGGCGACACCTACAACGTGCTGACATGAAGAAAGTTTCCAACCGCTTTCTCATACTCAAACAGCAGTTAACCGGCGTTGCCTGCTGAAACGTTATTATGATGCCTCGTGTAAGGAGGAGAAATGCCTACCATTACGTTTCCGACTTTGATAAAGGTCGGATTGCAGCCTATCGCGATTGCGGTTTATCGTATCGCGAAATTGCTGCTCGCGTTGGTAGAGATCCAATGACTATTCGCAGAATATGGAATCGGTGGGTTCAGGAGGGTAATACGGAACGCCGTGCTGGATCCCAGCGGCCTCATATTACTAGCAGTCGAGATGACAGGCATCTTATCCGCATGGCTGAGTCAACAAATGGGGACGTTTGCAAGACAACAACCATCTGCACGAACAGTTCGACGACGTTTGCAGCAGCATGGACTATCAGCTCGGAGACCATGGCTGTGGTTACCCTTGAAGCTGCATCACTGACAGGAGCGCCTGCGATGGTGTACTCAACGATGAACCTGGGTGGACGAATGACAAAACGTCATTTTTACGAATGACTCCAGGTTCTGTTTACAGCATCATCATGGTCGCACCCGTGTTTGGCGACATCGCGGTGAACGCATATTGGAAGCGTGTATTAGTCATCGCAATACTGGCGTATCACCCGGCGTGATGGTATGGGGTGCCATTGGTTACACGTCTCGCTCACCTCTTGTTCACATTGACGGCGCTTTGAACAGTGGTCGTTACATTTGAGATGTGTTACGACCCGTGGCTCTACCCTTCATTCGATCCCTGCGAAACCCTACATTTCAGCAGGATAATGCACGACCGCAAGTTGCAGGTCCTGTACGGGCCTTCCTGGATACACAAAATGTTCGACTACTACCCTGGCCAGCACAGTCTCCAGATCTCTCACCAATTGAAAACGTCTGGTCAATGGTGGCCGAGCAACTGGCTCGTCACAGTACGCCAGTCACTACCATTGATGAACTGTGGTATCGTGTTGAAGCTACATGGGCAGCTGTACCTGTACACTCCATACAAGCTCTGTTTGACTCAATGCCCAGGCGTAGCAAGGCCGTTATTACGGGCACAGGTGGTTGTTCTGGGTACTGATTTCTCAGGATCTATGCACCCAAATTGCGTGAAAATGTAATCACATGTCAGTTCTAGTATAATATATGTGTCCAATGAAGCCGGCCGCGGTGGTCTCGCGGTTCTAGGCGCGCAGTCCGGAGCCGTGCGACTGCTACGGTCGCAGGTTCGAATCCTGCCTCGGGCATGGATGTGTGTGACGTCCTTAGGTTAGTTAGGTTTCAGTAGTTCTAAGTTCTAGGGGACTGATAACCACAGCAGTTGAGTCCCATAGTGCTGAGAGCCATTTGAACCATTTTTTTTGTCCAATGAATACCCGTTTATTTCTTGTTGGTGTAGCAATGTTAATGGCCAGTAGTGTACACCGATGTCAGCATTTGAGAGAGAGGGTGGAGTAATCGGTGAATCGGTCGACAACATGACGTTTTTTGTCGGAATGGCTGAACAATGGCCGCACATTGTGCGAGGAAGTATGCTGTCGACCTAGAGAGGCGATAGAACGCGAGGACCAACAATCGTCAGAGACCCACTCATTGCCCCGGATTCATCATTGTCATCGATCCGACGTGCAACTGGTGCTTCGCTGACACACACACACACACACACACACACACACACACACACACACACACACACACACCATGAATAGGCGGCTCGCTTGAAGGGAGCTGAGCTCGTGGCGCTCCTTGCGCCGATTACCATCGACCTCTGTACACTTAAAAGCAGGTTAGCAATCGGTATTGTAATTGCAAACTGTCGAAGCTGCATTGGTAAAGTACCGGAACTTCAAGCGCTGATAGAAAGTAGCGAAGGTGAAATTGTTATAGGTACAGAAAGCTGGCTGAAGCCAGAGATAAATTTTGCCGAAATTTTTACAAAGGCACAGACGGTGTTTAGAAAGGATAGATTGCATGCAACCGGTGGTGGCGTCTTTGTCGCTGTTAGTAGTAGTTTATCCTGTAGTGAAGTAGAAGTGGATAGTTCCTGTGAATTATTATGGGTGGAGGTTACACTCGACAACCGAGCTAGGTTAATAGTTGGCTCCTTTTACCGACCTCCGGACTCAGCAGCATTAGTGACAGAACAACTGAGAGAAAATTTGGAATACATTTCACATAATTTTCTCAGCATGTTATAGTCTTAGGTGGAGATTTCAATTTACCAGATGTACACTGGGACACTCAGATGTTTAGGACGGGTGGCAGGGACAGAGCATCGAGTGACATTATACTGAGTGCACTATCCTAAAATTACCTCGAGCAATTAAACAGAGAACCGACTCGTGGAGATAACATATTGGACCTACTGATAACAAACAGACCCGAACTTTTCGACTCCGTAAGTGCAGAACAGGGAATCAGTGATCATAAGGCCGTTGCATCATGCCTGAATATGGAAGTTAATAGGAATATAAAAAAAGGGAGGAAGGTTTATCTGTTTAGCAAGAGTAATAGAAGGCAGATTTCAGACTACCTAACAGACCAAAACGAAAATTTCTGTTCCGACACTGACAATGTTGAGTGTTTATTGAAAAAGTTCAAGGCAATTGTAAAATGCGTTTTAGACAGGTACGTGCCGAGTCAAACTGTGAGGGACGGGAAAAACCCACCGTGGTTGAACAACAAAGTTAGAAAACTACTGCGAAAGCAAAGAGAGCTTCACTGCAAGTGTAAACGCAGCCAAAACCTCTCATACAAACAGAAGCTAAACGATGTCAAAGTTAGCGTAAGGAGGGCTATGCGAGAAGCGTTCAGTGAATTCGAAAGTAAAATTCTATGTACCGACTTGACAGAAAATCCTAGGAAGTTCTGGTCTTACGTTAAATCAGTAAGTGGCTCGAAACAGCATATCCAGACACTCCGGGATGATGATGGCATTGAAACAGAGGATGACACGCGTAAAGCTGAAATACTAAACACCTTTTTCCAAAGCTGTTTCACAGAGGAAGACCGCACTGCAGTTCCTTCTCTAAATCCTAGCACAAACGAAAAAATGGCTGACATCGAAATAAGTGTCCAAGGAATAGAAAAGCAACTGGAATCACTCAACAGGGGAAAGTCCATTGGACCTGACTGGATACCAATTCGATTCTACACAGAGTACGCGAAAGAACTTGCCCCCCTTCTAACAGCCGTGTACCGCAAGTCTCTAGAGGAACGGAAGGTTCCAAATGATTGGAAAAGAGCACAGGTAGTCCCAGTCTTCAAGAAGGGTCGTCGAGCAGATGCGCAAAACTAGAGACCTATATCTCTGACGTTGATCTGTTGTAGAATTTTAGAACATGTTTTTTGCTCGCGTATCATGTCGTTTTTGGAAACCAAGAATATACTCTGTAGGAATCAACATGGATTCCGGAAACAGCGATCGTGTGAGTCCCAACTCGCTTTACTTGTGCATGAGACCCAGAAAATATTAGATACAGGCTCCCAGGTAGATGCCATTTTCCTTGAGTCCGAAAGGCGTTCGATACCGTTCCGCGCTGTCGCCTGATAAACAAAGTAAGAGCCTATGGAATATCAGACCAGATGTGTGGCTGGATTGAAGAGTTTTTAGAAAACAGAACACAGCATGTTGTTCTCAATGGTGAGACGTCACAGACGTTAAAGTAACCTCTGGCGTGCCTCAGGGGAGTGTCATGGGACCATTGCTTTTCACAATATATATAAATGACCTAGCAGATAGTGTCGGAAATTCCATGCGGCTTTTCGCGAATGATGCTGTAGTATACAGAGAAGTTGCAGCATTAGAAAATTGCAGCGAAATGCAGGAAGATCTGCAGCGGATAGACACTTGGTGCAGCGAGTGGCAACTGTTCCTTAACATAGACAAATGTAACGTATTGGGAATCCAAAGAAAGAAGGATCCTTTGTTGTATGATTATATGATAGCGGAACAAACACTGGTAGTAGTTACTTCTGTAAAATATCTGGGAGTATGCGTGCGGAACGATCTGAAGTGGAATGATCATATAAAATTAATTGTTGGTGAGGCGGGTACCAGGTTGACATTCATTGGGAGAGTCCTTAGAAAATGTAGTCCATCAACAAAGGAGGTGGCTTACAAAACACTCTTTCGACCTATACTTGAGTATTGCTCATCAGTGTGGGATCCGTACCAGATCCGGTTGACGGAGGAGATGAAGAAGGTCCAAAGAAGAGCGGCGCGTTTCGTCACAGGGTTATTTGGTAAGCGTGATAGCGTTACAGAGATGTTTAGCAAACTCAAGTGGAAGACTCTGCAAAGAGGCGCTCTGCATCGCGGTGTAGCTTGCTCGCCAGGTTTCGAGAGGGTGCGTTTCTGGATGAGGTATAGAGTATATTGCTTCCCCCTACTTATACACTCCTGGAAATTGAAATAAGAACACCGTGAATTCATTGTCCCAGGAAGGGGAAACTTTATTGACACATTCCTGGGGTCAGATACATCACATGATCACACTGACAGAACCACAGGCACATAGACACAGGCAACAGAGCATGCACAATGTCGGCACTAGTACAGTGTATATCCACCTTTCGCAGCAATGCAGGCTGCTATTCTCCCATGGAGACGATCGTAGAGATGCTGGATGTAGTCCTGTGGAACGGCTTGCCATGCCATTTCCACCTGGCGCCTCAGTTGGACCAGCGTTCGTGCTGGACGTGCAGACCGCGTGAGACGACGCTTCATCCAGTCCCAAACATGCTCAATGGGGGACAGATCCGGAGATCTTGCTGGCCAGGGTAGTTGACTTACACCTTCTAGAGCACGTTGGGTGGCACGGGATACATGCGGACGTGCATTGTCCTGTTGGAACAGCAAGTTCCCTTGCCGGTCTAGGAATGGTAGAACGATGGGTTCGATGACGGTTTGGATGTACCGTGCACTATTCAGTGTCCCCTCGACGATCACCTGTGGTGTACGGCCAGTGTAGGGGATCGCTCCCCACACCATGATGCCGGGTGTTGGCCCTGTGTGCCTCGGTCGTATGCAGTCCTGATTGTGGCGCTCACCTGCACGGCGCCAAACACGCATACGACCATCATTGGCACCAAGGCAGAAGCGACTCTCATCGCTGAAGACGACACGTCTCCATTCGTCCCTCCATTCACGCCTGGCGCGACACCACTGGAGACGGGCTGCACGATGTTGGGGCGTGAGCGGAAGACGGCCTAACGGTGTGCGGGACCGTAGCCCAGCTTCATGGAGACGGTTGCGAATGGTCCTCGCCGATACCCCAGGAGCAACAGTGTCCCTAATTTGCTGCGAAGTGGCGGTGCGGTCCCCTACGGCACTGCGTAGGATCCTACGGTCTTGGCGTGCATCCGTGCGTCGCTGCGGTCCGGTCCCAGGTCGACGGGCACGTGCACCTTCCGCCGACCACTGGCGACAACATCGATGTACTGTGGAGACCTCACGCCCCACGTGTTGAGCAATTCGGCGGTACGTCCACCCGGCCTCCCGCATGCCCACTATACGCCCTCGCTCAAAGTCCGTCAACTGCACATACGGTTCACGTCCACGCTGTCGCGGCATGCTACCAGTGTTAAAGACTGCGATGGAGCTCCGTATGCCACGGCAAACTGGCTGACACTGACGGCGGCGGTGCACAAATGCTGCGCAGCTAGCGCCATTCGACGGCCAACACCGCGGTTCCTGGTGTGTCCGCTGTGCCGTGCGTGTGATCATTGCTTGTACAGCCCTCTCGCAGTGTCCGGAGCAAGTATGGTGGGTCTGACACACCGGTGTCAATGTGTTCTTTTTTCCATTTCCAGGAGTGTACCTCCCGAGGAGATCACGAATGTAAAATTAGAGAGATTATATCGCGCACGGAGGCTTTCAGACAGTCGTTCTTCCCGCGAACCATACGTGACTAGAACAGAAAAGGGAGGTAATGACAGTGGCACGTAAAGTGCCCTCCGCCACACATCGTTGAGTGGCTTGCGGAGTATAAATGTAGATGCAGATGTAGCAGTAGCGTCTGGCGCATTCGCTCTGGAACCCCATTAACTGTAGTAGAGTTGTTGTCTGTGATAAGTTCCGCTTCGAACGGGTTAACAACGTGACTGTCCCCCGCCATATCGCCCGACGATAGGGAGTGGTGATCAGGGATGAAATTCCATTTTATAACAGGACCCCTTTGGTTGTAATCCGCGGCATCGCTACAGCGTAGTGGTGCATCAGTGACATTCTACGCCTATTTTTGTTACTCCTTATGGCAAGCCATCCTGGGTTACATTTCAGCACGATAACGCCCACACCGAGAGTTTCTACTGCTAGTCTTCGTGGTTGTCAAACCGTACGTCGGCTAGCAGATCGAGAATGTTTGGAGCATTATGGGCGGGGCTCTCCAACCAGTTCGCGATTTTCGCTATCTAATGCACCAATAGGACAGAATTTATCACGATGGAGGAAAATCTCCATAATGTAGTAGTCATTAGTTTATAGAATGTTGTTCTAACGTATACGAATTATGCTATTGATGTTACAAACTGGTACTGGTACTGTAAATAATACTAGCATTTCTTTTGAGCTATAGTAAAGTACAAGACGTATAGTTATTTTGGTCCGTCATCACATCATTAATTTGAAATAAAGTAATTAAAAACCAATTTTTTCAAATGCAATGAACTGGCCGGTTCTAGGCGCTACAGTCTGGAACCGCGCGACTGCTACGGTCGCAGGTTCGAATTCTGCCTCGGGCATGGATGTGTGTGATGTCCGTAGGTTAGTTAGGTTTAAGTGGTTCTAAGTTCTAGGGGACTGATGACCTCAGCAGTTAAGTCCCATAGTGCTCAGAGCCATTTGAACCATTTTTTGCAATGAACTGATTTAAAATTATTATAATGAAAACGTTTTTGTTTCGCAAAAATTCTCGTGGGGGATGGAAGATAATAAATATGGGCGTTGCACACTGACTGAGTGAATGTGTGGTAAGCTTTCGATTGGCAATGATACAGTCACACATTAGAGTAGTATGTAACTACAGGAAAAAAAGTCTGTTAGTACCCTACTGTGACTTCGTTAAGTGGGGCTTGTCTGCCGGTCATGCAACGGTGTCCTAACTGAATGCCAATACGGGGTGCCTGAAGTACAACCTATGAACACGTTCCATCAAACTATGGGAGAAGAAGTCCAAGAACAACCAATACAGCACTTCAGCAACAGTGCTGAACAGGCAGAACGTGCTACTAAAACGAGGATAGAGGTAGTAACGTTACATACAGCTATCATAAAAACATGTTCCAGGATGCATACTTTGCTTACAGAAACGCTCTGGTTTCCTGAACTTAAATGTAAGAGGAGCCGAGAGCACTGACAGGCTCAGAAAATAAGAGCACATTCGATCACCAGTGTGAGTGGGTGGGTGGGGATGTTCACGACATCATCTGGTACAAAACTTCCGCCCTTCTCAAGCTCATTATGAGAGTAAGGCCATTCCGTCTGCGTTGTGTATACCGATGAAAAACAGCTATTTTAAGTTGCAGGATGATCTCGTGAATTCAACAATAGCATACAAGCTGACAGCAACTTGGAGTCCACTGCTACAAGTCTACAGCCATCTAGCCATAGAGGAGACTACTGAAATGCAGTCTTGCCAACCACAACAGTGACTGACTGAGGATGGGGGCCGAGCCGGTCTTCCGTGGATGGAGAAGCGATCTGACCATCAGCAGCCTGTACACCTTGGGCACTAGGCGTCTGAGTCGTCGTTACTGGGGCAGTACAAGCACCGCCTTACAGGCTATGCGCCGGGACCGTCACTCGGGCTGACCTTTGTGTTGCTGTTGAATCTTCCGCCTTCACACCATCTCGACAACCGACAACAGCGGTATGCAGTGTTCTGTGATCGAGAATACGTGCGCCTTCTCTCATCAAGCGGACTGGGATTCTCGCACACTTGCTCAGCTCCCTGGACCGTGGAGACAAATGGCCATCACAATCTGCTACGGGGCACATGCAACGTCGGGACCTGTGCTCAGCAACTTCCTCGCTGGGCATTGACGTGCCATCTCGCACTTTCAGCTAGCGCCGACCCAGCACGGTCGCTGCTGGCAGCGCAGGGAAGACGATGGAGTGACTGTAAAACTCTCGCCATTAGTAATGTTTCATTAGCGCCCTGGAACTTCACTAGATCACTCACCCCAAATCTTTGTTCAGCCTCCAGGTAACAACAAATCCCAGGTTGGGTTGTAATATTAATGTAAAGAAGTGGAGTTGACATGTAACCCTAGTGTCAACAGTGATTGTGGCACTTTACATTCGCGTCACAGAGTGATTCTGACGCACTAAGCGATTTCAGGAGAACTTGCAGTCAGACACACTGAGCACCAGCGGTGCCTACGTCGATGAGCCTCAACTGTACATCAGCAGCCATCTGTCATGAAGGCATCATATGGTTTGCTCAGTGACCGATTTCTGGTCTCGGATTTTTTTTTTCTTTTTTTTGCCCCATGTTGAGTCGGAGCGGAGGTATCTGCACAGTAACTCTAAAGTGACATTGTATAGGCCACAAGAGCTGAAGACCTATCACAGTTCAGAGCTAACTGCAGGGTAAAATATTTACGCCCTACTAGGTGTCAGTTTTGTAATGTATTAGGGCATGAATTACTGTTTACTAGGCAGTGCTAGTACCGAGTGAAACTTCTAGATGGTTTGGCCATGAGACAGGGCAGTGCACTAAGACACTTTAGATATGATAAGAGAAAAGATTAGTATAATTAATTTTGTTACTGATATTTAGTCGATATAAAGGGGTTACACAACGACCAGAAACGTGTTCAGTAACTTTAAGTGAAACTGATTCAGTTTTGAAAAATCAGGTAGCTGCGTTACTCCATGATGAAACAGAACGGAACGCGGCTAGTGAAGAAATGCAGAGAGAACTAGAAATATTACATCCAGCAACTGGGCTCATGGAAGCACAAGGATCAGATACTAAGACAGTAGTGCAGTACATGACCTCAGCGCATGGCTTGTAGAAAATAAACTAACGTTAAATCACAGTAAGACTCAGTTTTTACAGTTTCTAACACACAATACAACAAAACCTGACGTTTTAATTTCACAGAACGGGCATATGATTAGTGAAACTGAACAGTTCAAATTTCTAGGTGTTCAGATAGATAGTAAGCTGTCATGGAAAGCCCATGTTCAGGATCTTGTTCAAAGACTTAATACTGCCATTTCTACTATTCCAACGGTATCAAAAGTGAGTGATTCTTCGACACGAAAATAAGTCTACATTGCTTATTTTCATTCACTTATGTCGTATGGTATTATATTTTGGGATAACTCTTCCCATTCTACAAGGATATTTTTGGCTCAGAAACGGGCGGTTCGGGCAATAAGTGGTGTGAGTTCACAAACCTCTTGTCGACCTCTGTTCAAGAGTCTGGGTATTTTGACATTGCCCTCTCAATATGTATATTCCTTATTGTCGTTTCTTGTTACCAATATTAGTTTATTCCCAAGAATAAGCAGCTTTCACTCGGTTAATACTCGGCAGAAATCAAACCTGCATTTCGATCGGACTTCCTTAACTCTTGTGCAAAAAGGTGTGCAGTATAATGCTGCATCCATTTTCAATAAGCTGCCACTCGAAATCATAAATCTTAGCAGTAATCCACGCGCATTCAAATCGAAACTGAAAAGTTTCCACATGGGTCACTCCTTCTATCCTGTCGATGAGTTCCTTGAAAAATTAAGCTGATTCTTATTCTATTGTTGATAGCATTTACTTGAACTTATGGATTGACTTTTTTCAGGTTCATGAACATTTATTTTTATCTGTTATTACTTTTATGTTGTAATTTCATCCATTGACACATTCTGTGACTTTGGAGATTTGTTGCTCAATTTGGTCCTAGTGAAACTGACGTGTAAATAAATAAATAAATAAATACATATCATACCTGTTCCATCTATCGATCGTATGGCAGCTGGTCTCGTTACAGCCTTTTATGGGAAAACATCTGAGGATGTGTCAGCTTTTATGGATGATGTTAAGGAAGCAGCTGTGTTAAGGGATTGGTCTAATGCAATTTGCCTTTCTAAACGGTTAACAGGTGGCGCTGAAACGTATGTCACATACAATGAAACGCTTGGTGAGGCGCTCAGGGACTACTACAACGCTATCATACGTAAAATAGTGCTAGATTTTTCAAAGAATAGCTCATGGGACTAATACAAAAACATAATGAATCAGTAGAAGCACTCTCTTACAGGATTTCTAAGCTGGACTTGCAGATTTATGAATTAACGTGCAAGGTCCTCTTACAGTAAGCAGAGAATATGGTCTCGGACGTGTTCATTCAGCGCATATTTCGCGAATGCTAAGAACGGAGTATCCTGGTGATTGCTCGTCTGCTATCAGAACTGCCACACAGCTACAACAAACAGATTTTGCGACTCGGAAACGAAGTGACTTTAGGAGTTTTCTCCTCTGGTACTAAAATTCTGCACATGTGAACCAACAGGCCCCATAAAGAGGAAACGTCGCCACCACTATACTGTGAATGTGGTGAGGTTGGGAATAAAGATGTGTGACTCTGGCAATAGTAAGCAGGAAAGGCACAATATGAAAAAAAGTTCATAAACGCAATCGGGAACGCCTGTACAACTAGAGGACATTCTCCATAAAACATTACCCTGCAGGGACCAGTGTAAAGACGGATTGTTGTTTCATTGGCGTAGTAGGTAATAAGGAGCATAATTTCTTGACAGACATAGGTGTACATACGTCAGTTGTTAGTCTGGACATCTTAGGTACGAATTTCCTCCAGTCTCCATGATGAAGGTTACATAGAACAGGTAAAAATGAGGTAGAATCATTGGGGACAACACTGCTCACTTTTAGCATTGAGGCTGAACAGTTTAAGGAACGTGTGGAGGTGTTGCACAACTTGGTGAGCGAAACTGTGCAATTCTTGGAGACAATTTTCTGAAGTTGCGTAATTATTGATATTTCATGGCATATGATCGAACTTGGTGCAACTTTCTTTCCGTTAGGGGAAAGAGCTATGTGCGCCTATCATGAAGATATACACTGAAGTCTAATCTGTGGGATAAATACCAGGAGGTACACGAAAATTGATCTGGGTTAGTGTAACTACAGACTTAATCAGGAAATTGCTGTACATGATAGATTCACTATCATGCAAGGAAAAGTTAGATAAGAAGCAGTGTATAATGCGTAGGAGCCTACTATGAGTTATAGATGTAGAATTTATAATTCCTGTTAGTATAGACGATTTTCGTGTGGATGAGGAGAGCCTGCTAAAGCACCTAACGGTTGCCAGTTTGAATGCCTTAGCAGAAGAAGACATTGGCATATCAGGTTACAATTAGAACCACAGCATATGTTTATGAATTCTGCACTAAATGATAAACACTTGTAAAAAGAGATAGGGGAGACATGGACACTCCATTTTTTAACGTCATGGATTTGTTCAGTCACGTGGATCCATTACTGGCGACATACATAGCATAGGATACCAATGGAAGAAATGATCCAGTGTATAAGAAACCATGTTGTTGTTGTGGTCTTCAGTCCAGAGACTGCTTTGATGCCCATACAGGGTCCCAAAACAAATACAACCGCTGATAGAGGAAATTGACGAGAAGCTGGCTGATGGAATCACTGAGGACAGTGATAGACCCTGGAGTGCAAGTCATTAGATGATACCACAAGACATAGGTTATGTTGCAGTTATCGCTTCCTAAACGCAAAAACCGTCACCAATACATATCCCATGCCAAACTTTTTCCAAACTATTTGAATATTACCAGTATTGTAGAATGCCTTTTGACTAACAAACGGAATAGCTACATATCAGATACTTTTAGATGGATTGCTTCGGGGAATGAAACCTAAGAAATGCATGCTGTATCTTGTTGACATAGTCGTATTTTCAAAGGAGATGGAAGAACACGTAAAACGATTGGAAGAAGGCTTTAAACAACTACGGACAGAAGGCTAAGCACTTAGTGCCAATAAGCGTCATGTCATTGAAGCTATCTAGGACATGAAATTAACTAGGAAAGGAGTAAAGACTGATCCATGTGTAATATCTGCAGCTGATGATTTTGCTCACCACAGACCACAAAATATTTACTAGCATTTTTAGCTCTCTAACTATTACAGGAAGTTCGTAAGAGTTCCTGCACAAATTACTGAGCCATTGAATCAACTGTTAAGAAAACGAGCATAATTTGGGTGATCAGTAGAGTGTCAAGCCACATTCGAAAAATTGGAACCATGCTTTAGTATCCAGACCTGTGTTCGTATTTCCTAACTTTGAGTTCATCCTATCCTGTCATGTAAGCAAAATAGTATTTAGAGCCAAATCATGGATAAGAAGGAGCATGCAGTAGCTTGTGCATCAAGACAGTGCAATAAATCAGAACAGAATTATTCAACAACAGAAAAGAGATGTCAGCTGTTATTTATGGTGTTACCTAATTTTGCTGTTATTTTCATGCACAAACATTTAAGATAGTGATTGATCGGGCTTCCCTTAAGTGGTTATTGAGACTGAAAGATCCTTTCTGTAGAATAACATGGTGGGCATTGAAATTAAGTTAAGTTTAATTATAAGGTAGTGGCTAGACCTGGGAAAGCACACGGTAACACAGACATCCTAAGCAGAAAAATTGGAGCTCTGCAAGCAGTAAGCAAGAGCTTGTTGGAATGGCAGTAAGTACAAGCAATAGACATAGATTGTCAACCTTCCAGGTCACAGCCACAGTTTGCGGGGCATGATGGGTTGCTCTGCAGAAGTGTGAAATTCACCATCATTTAGAAATGAAGTGTTGGAACAGGTTGCCGATCACTTATTGGTGGGTCACGAATGACATAGAAAGACAGAGAGACATGTAGACCAGTACGCGAAGGACTTGGGTCAAATGTGTGTGTTCAAATGTGTGTGAATTTCTAAGGGACCAAACTGCTGAGGTCATCAGTCCCTAGACTTCCACACTACTTAAACTAACTTATTCTAAGAACAACACACACACACCCATGTCCGAGGGACGACTCGAACTTCGGATGGGAGCGACCACGCAATTCGTGACATGGCCCCTCAAACCCCGCGGCCACTTGGGTCACACATGCATGCTACTGCAAAGATTACCAGAAGTGACAAAACTTTTGGAATGCTTGGTTTAGATATTCTTGGACACTTCAGTAGGATAGCAGCTGGTAAAAAGTATATTCCAATGGTAAAGGATAACCTTTCCGTGCTCATTTCAATGATACCAATTCCAGACCAGTGATTGAGCACGGCCACGTACGTGATGGTTAATAATTGGATACTAACACTTGGCATTCCCGATACTACAATTACTGATCAGGGTACCAACTTTATGCAGATCTATTGATGCAGTTGTGTCACCTGCTTCACATCCGAAAACTTCGCACTACTCTTTTACACCCACAAGCGAATTATTGCACTAAACAGGTTCGCCACGCAATTTCGAAGGTGTTAACCCGTTATGTGGATAGTCAGCATCGTGACTGGAACACATATTTGCAGTATGTTGTCTGAGCATATAATAAAAAGTATACAGTAGTAGAGGTCTTTCACATACAAGGTTTTATACAGGAGAAAGAAGATACCATCTCCTTTTGAGGTTCTGAAACGTAAATTAGGTGCTAATGAGAAGTCAGTGAAGAAGGTCATGAAACCGACAAGAGAAATGTAGCAGAAAGACAACCTAGTGAATACAAAGGCACTCAATCATCATGAAGGGACAGGGTACGGGGAAACTGTCACAACATTCAGTGGGTCAGTGGATTTCTGTAATAATTCAAAATTAATAACAAAATTTTTTTTACTAAGTACCAGCATCCATATCAAGTGATAGAGATGACATCGCCAGTGATTATGAAGATACACATTCTGACGAAAACATCGATTATTCATGTCAGCCGAGTCAAACCCTTCAATGGAGATATAGACGCTTTGCCGCAGATTCCAACATCACAGGTGATATAGAATACAAACTCTAGGAAGGCGAAGAATTCTGTTACGATCTGACTAAGCTAGAATCATCCGGTCATAGCCGTGTGTTCTTTGTTTGGTCTGAGAGGCGGCGGATCGGAACTAAAACATATGGGACATAAGTTCACTTTATTAGAAGAATGATAAAAGACTTACATAGCTCTGTACATAACAACGCATTTTCTAAAACGCACATTATCCAGGGGGTGAATTAAGCCTACCTTAAAAAATAGAAAAAGAATTGGTGTTTCTTGTTGACTTATAATATCAATATACTTTTTAAAGAGATACTGGTGAGTAAGTAAGGTCCAGAACCTGAAAATATCTTTTAGCACAGCCCTTAGTAATGTCCACTTACTTTCAATAATGTGTAGTAACAATGGGGGTTACTTTATTCCATCATACAAAAGTTTTAAAAATGAAAAATTTCGTTAATAGTTGAGTTTTACCCACAACAAACTATTTAAAGACATATTGATCTGTAAGTAAGGCCCTGAACATGAAAACATTGAAAATGACATTCACTGATGAATTGACATCTGCTTCGAAGATTTGAATTTTTGCGTGAGGTTTAACTGAAAAATTCATTATTTATATGAAAGATTCATTAAAAACAATTAATATTTTCAAAATTTAAAAATATAAAGCAACTGACTAGATTACAATATTTTCAAAAAGTGGGCATAAGTTTCTTCCTCCCCCCTTGGCTTTGTCAATGTTAATTTTATACTATTCATTGCCACAGGAGTAATTCGAATACTTGCAACTGTCTTTGAGCAGTAAAGCATCGCTTGATGAACACAATTACAGACCCTTCTCAGTACAAGATCAGCATTTACAAAAATACATTTCGTCTGGGACTTGAACAGCACTGGTATCCTGTTTGAATCACTGGGATTCATGTTGTTATGTTTTGGGTGTTTTGTTCTTATTTAAGCTAAGAGGTTTACTGGATTCTGTATTGTGTAATATTCAATAATATTTTGTTATGCACTGAAGCTTTTGGAAGGAACGAGGGAAAGTGACAAGAAATTCCTTTCTCTCAGTGGCATACCAGCTCACACAAAACATTAATTTTGCTGCTTCTACATCTCGTACAGAGAGAAGTAGGGGGTGAATTACATAAAAATCATCTTGAATCTGGAGTTGTGTTCTCAACACAACTCTACGTTCTTTTAACCAGTCATCGATAGGCGCTTGGTTCAACTCCGAATGTTTGGAGAATGAGAAATGTAGTGCATTGGTTAGAAGATACCTTTGGGGAACTGCAGAAAGAAGCAGGGAAAAAGGGAAATCGAGGAAGAATACTGCTGATTTCAACAGTCTTATAAGAAACTGTGGGAACGGTTGCAGCAAGTAATCGACCTGGTGCCAAGGGTATTGGTGTGGACAAAGATTGGACGGTTAAAAGCATGAAAGGTTTTGAAGACAGGGTTGGATCAGCAGGTGACGAAGGTATTCGAAATTTAAAAAACGCACTAGGCCAGGTACAAGCAGCAGCAGACGTTACAAGCACCAAGATGGAATGACATATCAGACAACAGATGTACATGGAAGAAGCTGTGCTACACAACCCAAGAGTGGCAGGGAACTGGCAGTACATTTGATGCAGTACAGTCGAAGAACTAATCAGATTGTTTATTAACGAGCACCTTAATATGGGACGTAACTAACAAAAGGAAATAGAAAGACAGAAAACTGTAGTCAGACAATTACGAATTTCGACAGATAGTGTCAATGATGCAAGGCTGAAGACAATATCGTTCCAGGATTCCGTTTTCAATGCCATACGTGGGCAGCTAACCACTACACTATTGCCAGTGCAGCAGATCTTAGCAGCACTACGAGAAGCGCGAAAGCAATTGAACTATTGCATATAGCGGAACTAACGGAGGGCAACTTCGAGCATAATTTTAGCAAAAGTCCATAATTGAAATGATAGAAAATGGAACACAACCATATATATCAATAAATATTCTGATAGCAGGCTTAAACGCAGCTATTAATTTTTTGTTATACATCCTTACCCTGTGAGATAGAGTGTTGCCGAAATGGATAAAAGAACACGCTCGCGGAGTACTGATTGTTTCAGAGAACAAAGAAATTTATGTGCTGAAGTGCAGGGAGATTGGTCGTGCAATGGATATATCGTGACTCACTCCAGGGATCAAAGTTTTGCATTTGGGTATGACCAAAATGGAATAAAAAATACAGCTGGAACAACTTTTCATTAACCAGCAACAAATATGGGTGCAACAATAATACAGTTGTTACACATTTGCGATTATGAAGAGAAAAAGCCGTTAGAGATACCGCCAGTCCACAACCAATGTTTTTACATGATAGCCTACATCTGGACATCTCAGTAGACCAACTAATAACATCATAGAAGAGGTAGATTTTAGCCGGCCGGGGTGGACGAGCGGTTCTAGGCGCTACAGTCTTGAACCACGCGACCGCTACGGTCGCAGGTTCGAATCCTGCCTCGGGCATAGACGTGTGTGGTGTCCTTAGGTTGGTTAGGTTTAAGTAGTTCTAAGTTCTAGGGAACTATGACCTTAGAAGTTAAGTCCCATAGTGCTCAGAGCCATTTTTGAAGGCCGATTTTTGCATAACAGACGTTACAACACTTTCGAAAGTACTGCAAGAAGAAGTGTAGCAAGGCTATAAACAAACATTTTCCTACACGTACCATAGTGGTTCTGGTCGCATTTTGTGTAATCTGCATTTACTGAATTGGAAAAACTGTACAACATCCAGAATAACCTGATTATGAGTTAACTATTGCCCAGTTTGGCAACATGATAGAAATTACTATGGAGCGTAGAATGAATGATATATCCAAGCACTAGGAAGTAGTAGTAGGCAATTGATTAGGAAATAGCAGAATATTTTATAGAGATTAAAATTTGTGAGATCGACTACGACTTTCATAATAGAGATATTCCAAGAATGATGGATTAATAAGACATGTGGACTAATAGGAAGGTGCGAAAATTTGGGACAAATTTTACCAGGGATGTGGGAATGTTGCACAGCAGAACAGTAAGTAATGCCAGGAAAAAAAATTGTTAGTGACCGACTGAGATGTCCCTGGGTAGCCGGCCGCGGTGGCCGTGCGGTTGTAGGCGCTTCATTTTTGTCCCTGAGCAGTGCATGTCTGCCAGCTATGCAAGGATGTCATAACTGAATGTCTACATGGGAGGCCTAAAGTACAAACAAGCTGGGATCTCTCATCATTGTCTGATGCGGAAGGACAGTCAAGAACAACTGATTCAGCACTTTGATAACAGTGTGGAGGAGACAGAACGCTCTACTTATCGAGGCTAAATGTGGTAACTCCAGCTAGAGATGTCATAAGAACTCAGAAAACGAGAGCACATTCGGAAACCAGTGTATGTGTGTGGGTGTGTGTGTGTTTGTGTGTTCAAAAATGGTTAAAATGGCTCTAAGCACTATGGGACTTAACATCTGAGGTCATCAGTCCCCTAGACTTAGAACTACTTATACTTAACTAACCTAAGGACATCACACACATCCATGCCCGAGGCAGGATTCGAACCTGCGATCGTAGCAGCAGCGCGGTTCCAGACTGAAGCGCCTAGAACCGCTCGGCCACAGCGGCCGGTGTGTGTGTGGGGGGGGGGGGGGGGAGGGGAGAGAGATCACACATTCGCCTGCTATAAAAGCTCCGTCTTCCTCAAGCTCACCTCGGAATAAGGCCACTCCATGTGAATCACTGATACCGATGGAAGACCAACTCTGTTAAGTTGCAGGATGCTCTGGTGTATTCAGCAAGTGTCTACTTGTCTACAAGCTGCCACCAATTTGGAGTCCGCTGCTACAACTCCATAACCGTCGGGCAAGGGGGGGAGGGGACTTATGGTCTGTCACAGAGTGATGTACTTCGGGCAAGTGAGAGACTGTTTGTTTACTCTTAGGAAAATGTATCTTTGACTTATTGTATTGTATGTTCTGTGACTATATAATAAAGTGTTGTTATGGTGCTAATCGCTGCTCTACTGAGATTCACGACGTAAGAATTTTTGTGCCGAAACTCGGGATAGACTTGGCGGGAGACAATTTCCACGATTGCCGTTGTGAAACACGAATTTTGGACGCACGTCAACGCGGCAATACTACGAGGGGTCTTACTGCAGCGATTTGTCACACCACGCAACAAGCACCTCAACGACAACCGCCTGCATACAGCTAATTTCAGTTGAATTACCACGCAACATGTTTTGTAGTGCCATTTGTAAAGGCAACTGATTACATTATTGCCGCTGTGTACTGCTATTGTAGCTGTTCGATTAGCGCTTTAACGAATTATCAGATCCTACGCTACGCCTGTAGATTGTTTATGACTAGTGCTGCCATCTAGCGACCATCAATTGAACTATTTCGACTAGCGATCCAAAGATAACGCCTTACTAGGACCAGCTGATCGCTAGCCGACACTGCTTTAAACTTTCGAGTAATCGGACGGAGTGGACATGACAGACCACAAACCAGAAGCACAATTACACTCTCTAAAGAGAAAACGTATGAGAGAAAGAGCAAACATTACGCGACTCGTAGCGGAAGTTGCAAGGTTGTCAGACACATCGGAAATCGCGGATTATAAATATTACAATGACAGATTGGGAAGCGTTCTGAGCCGCCTCGTTAAATTAGATGAGGATATTCACGAGTTGTTAGACGATGACGATTACGAAGAAGATGTTCTTAAATGCGAAGATTATATAGACACCGCGAAACTCACAATTTCTCGATTGTCTCACGAAATAGAGAAACAGCTTGCGAAATCAGTAGCAGACATAAAGATTCCCGACAATCCGCCGGTAAAATCTGTAATAATGAGTGTTCCCTCAGCTTTAGTAAAACTTCCGCCGATCAAGCTTGAGCCTTTTTCAGGCGATCTCGAGACATGGGCGCGATTCTGGGAGCAGTTTGAGCAGTCCGTTGACAACGATCCGACGGTAACTGCAATTAATAAACACCTTTCTTCGCGACTATCTCTCGGGAGAACCAAAGCATTTAGTGGACGGTATTGCGGTGACGGCCGAGACGTACGCAGAAACGAAGAGGATTCTCCGAGCGCGTTATGGCAATAAGGATCGAATAATTCAAGCCCACTTAGATTATCTCGAAGCCATAAAACCAATTAAGCTGTCCACCCCAGAGGAACTTAATTCAACATTCATTGAATGCCAGCGACGTATTCAAGCTCTCCGGGCACTTGGGGAAGACGTGAACGGATACGGCCGAGTCCTCGCGCCGGAAATTTTACGCGCTTTTCCGGACGACATAGGCCGCCGCTGGATAATTCACGCCAAGCGTAGGGGAATATCCGAAGGGGACATTTTGCAACTGATGTTTCTGAACCAGGAAGTCGACGGGGCGCTTACCATGTCTAGTAGCCTTCCCACAGCGTCCGCACTTCATGTACACGCGCAATCTAAAAGATCGACTCCGAAGGATACCAGCGTAAAGGAACCATTCTGCGTCTTTTGCGAATCTTGCGGTCACTGGGCGCAGGACTGTAAGAAGATCGTACGCCTTAATGATCGAATAGATAAATTGAAACTAGCAAACAGATGCTTTCTTTGTCTTCAACGTGGCCACAAAGTGTCAAATTGCAAAAAGAAAGAAAAGGCTCGGTGTGTTAACTGTAAAAGGCTGCATCATAAGTCCATTTGTGAGGAACGAAAGGATATTAGGGGTCCTGCGGGTCAGACAAACGGTACTTCCGTGGGAAAGGTATCTGTCGCTCCCCACGGATACACGTACCTTCAGACAGCTCAAGTATGCGTCTCAGGACATACAGGATTGAGCAGGACAACGCGACGTCTACTGGACGCAGGTAGTCAGTCCAGCTTCATAGCAAAATCGCTGATTGATGATCTGAAACTGCAAACGGTAGACCGACAAGAACTAACCGTTTGTTCCTTTGAATCAAACCCTGCACGCCCACGCCACCGCAGGCTTGTTCAGTTTAATATGAAGGGGCTTCGGCAGAATTCTTCAGTGCCACTTACTGCCTTCGAAAGTACTCACGTTATTTCTCACCAGCCTTCAGTTCCACAACATATAAAGAGTTTATCAGATCCCCGTAAGATTACGCTAGCAGATCCGAAAACCGATTCCACAGAAGATCTTCCCGTGGAGATTCTTGTAGGAGGCGATTTTTATTGGAAGATTGTGAAGCACAATTCACCCATACGCATCTCTGAAACCTTAGTGTTAGTTCCTTCTCTGTTTGGCTGGATACTTAGTGGTAACAAGTCACAAGCCTGTGTGCATGCAACCGTGGTAAATTTTGTTCAGACTGACCGATCTCCTCTGCACTCGGACAATGACTTCAGACGCTTTTGGGACTCGGAAACTATAGGGATTACTGCCGATCAGGATCTACCTCGGAATAAGGCCATTCCATGTGAATCACTGATACCGATGGAAGACCAACTCTGTTAAGTTGCAGGATGCTCTGTTGTATTCAGCAAGTGTCTACGTGTCTACAAGCTGCCACCAATTCGGAGTCCGCTGCTACTACTCCATAACCGTCTGGCAAGGGGGGGCGGGGGGGACGACGACTTATGGTTATGGTCTGCAAGGCGCAGTACTACCAGTCACAATGGTGACAGAAGGTGGCGGCCGGGACGATCACCTGCAAGGTGCTCTACTTGGGCGCTTGGTGCCCGTGTCGCCGTTGCTGGGGCAGTATAAGTACCATGTTACCCGCAGTACTGCGGAACCACCACTCGGGCTGTCCTCTGTCTTTTGTGTTCCTGCTTAGTCCTGCGCGTTCACACCACCTCGACAACCGACTACAAGGGTAGTCTGTATTCTGGGATCGAGCCCATGCACGGCTTGACTCTTCGAGAGCCCTGACGCTCCAGCAGACGCCCACAGTCGTACTTGGTTGCCACACTCCCCTGCTGGCCACGACACCGACCGCATTCGATTGCAGGACATGGGCTCAGTAGGTTCGTCGCCGTGCACCGAAGTGCCACCTCGCTCTTTCGACCAGTGCATGCTCAAAAATTCCGGAATTTCGTCCGCAAAATTTTTCTACGCTTACCTTTTACTTATTATGCATGATCGCCTTCGAAATACTCTCCTCTGTAATTGATGCATCGCTCTCAACGCCATTGTTACTTTCGGAAGCAGTCTTGGCACGCCTCTTGCGAGATCGCGCGAAACGGTGTCTGCGAATTTTCTTTTATCTTCTCTGTCGTTGCAAATATTCGTACTTTTAACGGGATTTTCAACCTTGGAAATAAAAAAAAAAATCCGCAGGGCATAGATCATGAGTGTACGGAGGATGTGGCAGCATAGTGGTCTCTTTTTTTGTGTAATAGTCACGCACCAACAGGGATGAATGTGCCGGTGCGTTAGCGTGATGCAAGAGCCATGAATTGTCTCGCCACATTTCAGACCGTTTCCTTCCCATATTTTTCGCAGGAATCGCAATATCTACCGATAGTACCATCGATCAACAGTCTGTCATTGTGGTGCGATTTAATCATGAACTAATACTTCAAAATCAAAGAAAACTAACAGCATGGCTTTGACATTTAACATGACCTGACGATCTTTTCTTGCTCTTGGAGAATCTTTGCCGACCCATTGTGAAGACTAAGCCTTGGTCCCAACATCGTAGCCGTAGACCCACGTCTCATCAGCAGGTACGATTCCCTGAAAAACATCTCGTTCTCAAGAGCGCGATACAAAAGTTCTTCACATATTGCGCGGCGAACGTCTTTCTTCTTTTGACTCATGAGCCGTGGGACGAACTTGGAGGTAACACGATGCATTCCAAGATGCTGTGTCGGGATTTCATGACACGATCCAACTGAAACGTTAGATCCTTCTGAAATCTCGAAGTCAGTCAGTCTTCGATTGGGGCACACAATTTCGTTGACGTTACCAACATGAGCGTCGTCGGTAGACGTTGAAGGGCGTCCTGAATGAGGGTCATATTTAACTTCCGTCCGGCTATTTTGAACCGTATGAACCATTCGTAACACCAATTACGACTTAAGCACTGCTCAGTGTAGGCTTCTTGCATCATTTGGCGTCTCTGTAAAGGTTTTCTTGAGATTCGCGCAAAATTTAATGCAGACGTGTTGCTCATCTAACTCTGCGATCCCGAAATTCACAAACTTTACAATACAACGTTCTACCCAATACAGCTCTGAAAATAACTAACAGACATGCAATAATGAAACTTCCGGCAGTTACACATTAACCACAGGCGTTTTCAGGGATACAAACCGCATTTCGCTCCAACACGCCGTTGGCGCGAAATAACGAATGTCGCGGAATTCTTGAACAGAGCTCGTATTCAGAATGAAGACGGAGTGACTGGAAAGCTCTTTCCGGTAAATGATTGTTAACTGAATAATGTTTCACTAGGGCCCCTGCGTTCCTCTGGATCACTTATCCAATCTCTTTGCTTGACCTCCTGTCCATGCTCAGGTCGTAACAATACTATGCCAGGGACACTGCAGTTAACTTACTGTAAGGAAAATATTGTTCCACTCACGTTGTTGTTGTTCTTGTTGTTGTGGTCTTAAGTCCTAAGACTGGTTTGATGCAGCACTCAATGCTATTCTATCCTGTGCAAACTTCATCTCCCAGTACCTACTGTTACTTACAGCCTTCTGAATCTGCTTAGTGTATCCATCTCTTGGTCTCCCTCCACGATTTTTACCCTCCACGCTGCCCTCCAATACTAAATTGGTGATCCCTTGATGCCTCAGAACAAGTCCTAGCAACCGATCCATTTTTCTAGTCACGTTCTACCACAAACTTCTCTTCTCCCAAATTCTGTTCAATACCTCCTCATTATTTATGTGATCTACCAATCTAATCTTCAGCATTCTTTTGTAGCACCACATTTCGAAAGCTTCAAAAAAAAAAATGGCTCTGAGCACTATGGGACTTAACATCTGTGGTCATCAGTCCCCTAGAACTTAGAACTACTTAAATATAACTAACCTAAGGACATCACAAAACACCCAGTCATCACGAGGCAGCGAAAATCCCTGACTCCGCCGGGAATCGAACCCGGGAACCCGGGCGTGGGAAGCGAGAACGATACCGCACGACCACGAGATGCGGACTCGAAAGCTTCTATTCTCTTCTTGTCCAAACTATTTATCGTCCATGTTTCACTTCCATACATGGCTACACTCCATTCAACACTTCCTGACCCTTAAATGTATACTGGATGTTAACAAATTTCTCTTCTTCAGAAACGCTTTCCTTGGCATTGCCAGTCTACATTTTATATCATCTCTACTTCGACCATCATCAGTTATTTTGCTCCCCAAATAGCAAAACTCCTTTACTACTTTAAGCGTCTCATTTCCTAATCTGATTCCCTCAGCATCATCCGACTTAATTCGACTACAATCCATTATCCTCGTTTTTCATTTGTTGATGTTCATCTTATATCCTCCTTTCAAGACGCTTTCCATTCTGTTCAGCTGCTCGTCGAGGTCCATTGCTATCTCTGACAGAATTACAATGTCATCGGCGAACCTCAAAGTTTTTATTTTTTCTCCATGGATTTTAATACCTACTCTGAACTTTTCTTTTGTTTCCTTAACTGCTTGCTCAATATACAGATTGAATAACATCGGGGAGAGGCTACAATCCTGTCTCACACCCTTCCCAACCACTGCTCCCCTTTCACGGCCGTCGACTCTTATAACTGCCATCTGATTTCTGTACAAATTGTAAATAGCCTTTCGCTCCCTGTATTTTACCCCTGCCACCTTCAGAATTTGAAAGACAGTATTCCAGTCAACATTGTCAGAAGCTTTCTCTAAGACTAGAAATGCTAGAAACGTAGGTTTGCCTTTCCTTAATCTATTTTCTATGATAAGTCGTAGGATCGGTATTGCCTCACGTGTTCCAAAATTTCTATGGAATCCAAACCGATCTTCCCCGAGGTTGGCTTCTACCAGTTTTTGCAATCGTCTGTAAAGAATTCGTGTTAGTATTTTGCAGCTGTGACTTATTAAACTGATAGTTCGGTAATTTTCACATCTGTCAACACCTGCTTTCTTTCGGATTGGAAATATTATATTTTTCTTGAAGTCTGACGGTATTTCGCCTGTCTCATACATCTTGCTCACCAGGTGGTAGAGTTTTGCCATTACTGGCTCTCCCAAGGCGGTCAGTAGTTCCAATGGAACGTTGTCTACTCCCGGGGCCTTGTTTCGACTCAGTCTTTCAGTGCTCAGTCAAACCCTTCACGCAGTATCATATCTCCAATTTCATCTTCATCTACATCCTCTTCCATTTTCATAATACTGTCCTGAAGTACATCGCCCTTGTATAGACCCTCTATATACTCCTTCCAACTTTCTGCTTTCCCTTCGTTGCTTAGAACTGGGTTTCCATCTGAGCTCTTGATATTCATCTTCCTCTCATATGGATATGCAATTCATTTGGCTAATGTGTCTGTAGAAGTTGTGTCCTTATCAGCTATTTCGAATTGATGAATGACTAAAATGGAGAAGAAATATACAGGGTGCGTCAAAAAAAGGTATACACACTTTGAACTGTCATAGGCAATTTATTTCCCGTTCTACAAGGTTAAATATCTGTGAGAAAGTAATGTTATGTTTCTTCAACAGGTGGCAGCTGTGGCAAGGAAGTAACTGCAACATGGCGGACGTGCGTTTGAGCTTTGAAGCGCGGAAGCAAATAATTACGTGGTACTGGAAGTTTGAGAATGTAGCTGCAGTTCGAAGACAGTGGAGAAGTGTGTATGGTACAGAACCACCTTCAAGGTTAACAATTACACGCCTACGAGACAAATTCGAAATTCATGGAACAGTGTGTGATGTGCATAAAGGTCGATCAGGGCGACCTCGTACAGCTACAAGTGACGATTCCACAACTGCGGTCTTGGAACTGTTTCAGTGTTTGCCTCAAAAATCTTCAAGGCAAGCGGCACGTGAGAGTAATGTAAGTGCTAGTAGTGTGCTACGCATTCTGAAGAAAGGCAAGTTTCGTGTGTACATTACAAGGCTGGTGCAACAGCTAAGTGACGACGATCCAGATCGAAGGTTAGAATTTTGTGAATGGGTTCAGGAGATGGTGAGACGTGAACCGGGATTTATGGGTAGCATAATTTGGTCTGATGAAGCCCAATTCAAACTCAATGGAACTGGGCTGAAGATAATCCTCACATTACAGTGAAAGGGCTGTGAATTTGCCTGGTGTAAATGTGTGGTTTGGTTTGTCTGCAAGGGGACTCATTGGGCCTTTCCGCTTTGAATGTACTGTTACTGGAGAAACGTACCTAACAATACTTGCTTATCATATAATGAAGGTTTTCACAACCGGATGGTACTATTGTTGATAATTCTTCCGGGTTATATGGCCGTGGTCCATGGAATTCTGGTCCACCATTATCATCTAGAGGTGTGTATAATATTCCGTGTACTTGTGGCAAGGTCTATATTGATACTACGAAAAGAAGTGTGAATACGAGGGTAAAGAAGCATAAAAGTCTTTGCTGACTGGAAAAATAGATAAATCGGCCGTTGCGCAACAGGCACTTCAGTCAGGGGACCACATAGTTAAGTTATCTGAAACTACAGTTTTAAGTGCTACCACGAACTATTATCCACGACTGTATAGGGAGGCTATTGAAATTTATAAACATGAAGATAATTTTAATAGAAAAGAAGAGGCCTTGAAATTAAGCGAGATATGGACAGTGGCGTCACAGAATCGATAAGTGACTTTTATCTATGACGGACTATTATCGATAGTTACATTTTATCCTTGACTAGTTTTCTCTCTGCTACTATGTGAAAGCTAGACCACGCCCACTTTCCTCGGTATTTAGGCGCTCTCCGACGCCCGACTCGTCAGTCGGCAGGACTCAGCAGGACCAGCCATACCTCTGAGGATGTCCAACGTAGTATTGGACGAAACGTTAGGAATAGAATTCCATGGACCATGGCCATACAACCCGGAAGAATTATCAACAACAATGCTTGCTGACTCCATATTCCCTGCCATTCGTGCATTATATGGTAATGATGAGTTACATTTCCAACAAGATGGCGGCCCGTTGCACTATCATAGTGACGTACGAGCATACCTGGATCACAATGTGCCAGGCCAGTGGATAGGACGTAGGGGACCAATCGAGTTTCCTGCGCGCTCTCCAGACCTCACGCCGCTGGATATCTTCTTATGGGGCACAGTAAAAGATGAGGTGTACGAACGTAAACCACGTAACGTGGACACACTTTGGAATGAGATTCAGGCGATGTGCGCAGAAATCTCATTGGACACTTTGGTACGATGTACGAAATCAGTGGTGACTCGTACTCAGAAATGTATTGATGCTGAAGGCCACATTAATCACATTTGCAAGTACATTTATTTTTCTAATTGGACTTCAAGCTTTCCATTTCCAGAAATTTAACATTGCAGAACGGGCAATTAATTTTCTATGACGCTTCAAAGTGTGTATACATTTTTTGACGAACCCTGTATATAAAAAATCACGTAAGATACCTGGCCTTAAAGAAAGCGCAGATTCAATAAAGAACATTAAGTAAAACTTATTTAGTTTGTAATTTTCTCTGCCCAATGAGAACGACTAAGTGTAGGAATAGCAAATACTAATACCTAAACAGCGCTTACTTTGTTTAATGTTTAACTTCGTTACGGACTGACTGAGATGGAATATTACAAATTTGCTCCGTCCGAAATTTCGGCAGTCGTTTTTAGCCTAACTCAGACACCGAAAACAGCTGGCCACAGAGCAAGGACGCTTCGGTCGCAGACACCTGCTGCGCGCCCACGAGCTCGAAATCAAACGCACTTTATTCTGCGCGCAGCTTCCTTGGAATTCCAAATTAAATATTTATGCCGTAGTGGATATCACAGCACACGACGCGCTTAACTGGAGTTTTCGAGCCGACGTTTCCGTCGGCGGGAACTTTCTCCGCTACCAGACCGTGTTTGCTGTCGGCTGCCTGAACCGGCAGGCCGTGCGACCTGGCCGTATCGCTAAACGTAGCCAACTTGCCGGCACCTGCGGCCGGGGAGGGGACGCTCCGCTAACGAAATTCTAAGCTGGCGGCGGCGGTGGCGCTGGCGGTGGCGCTGGCGGGCCACGCAGCCAGCCGCGCGTCAGCGATGCGGCATCCGCGTTCCCGAATTCCTCTGGCCGCCACGTTTGCATCCGGCTGTGGCGCCCTCCCGTTCCACGAAGCCCTTCGGGCCCGTTTCCGTTACGATCCCTACCAGATTACTCCTTTCCCTCCAGCCTCATCCCCATCTTCTGCCATCCGATCCCACGGACGAAATCGCTATCACACTTCATAAATCTGATTTGAATTAGAAGGGTACTTGAAAAATCATGCTCTTACGATGGAAGGCCAAGTAACTTCTATTGATTGCTGCACTACATCTACATCTACATTTATACTCCGCAAGCCACCCAACGGTGTGTGGTGGAGGGCACTTTACGTGCCACTGTCATTACCTCCCTTTCCTGTTCCACTCCTGGTTCGCGGGAAGAACGACTGCCGGAAAGCCTCCGTGCGCGCTCGAATCTCTCTAATTTTACATTCGTGAACTCCTCGGGAGGTATAAGTAGGGGAAGCAATATATTCGATACCTCATCCAGAAACGCACCCTCTCGAAACTTGTACAGCAAGCTACACCGCGATGCAGAACGCCTCTCTTGCAGAGTCTGCCACTTGAATTTGCTTAACATCCCCGTAACGCTATCACGGTTACCAAATAACCCTGTGACGAAACGCGCCGCTCTTCTTTGGATCTTCTCTATCTCCTGTGTCAACCCGACCCGGTACGGATCCCACACTGATGAGCAATACTCAAGTATAGGTCGAACGAGTGTTTTACAGAAGTAACTCTTACCAGTGTTTGTTCCGCTATCATATAATCATACAATAAAGGATCCTTCTTTCTATGTATTCGCAATACAATACATTTGTCTATGTTAAGGGTCAGTTGCCATTCCCTGCTCCAAGTGCCTATCCGCTGCAGATCTTCCTGCATTTCGCTGCAATTTTCTAATGCTGCATCTTCTCTGTATACTATCGCATCATCAGCGAAAAGCCGCATGGAACTTCCGACTCTATCTACTAGGTCATTTATATATATTGTGAAAAGCAATGGTCCCATAACACTCCCCTGTGGCACGCCAGATGTTACTTTAACGTCTGTAGACGTCTCTCCATTGAGAACAACATGCTGTGTTCTCAGAATGAGATTTTCACTCTGCAGCGGAGTGTGCGCTAATATGAAACTTCCTGGCAGATTACAACTGTGTGCCCGACCAAGACTTGAACTCGGGACCTTTGCCTTTCGCGGGCAAGTGCTTCGGTAGCTCAGATGGTATAGCACTTGCCCGCGAAAGGCAATGGTCCCGAGTTCAAGTCTTGGTCGGGCACACAGTTTTAATCTGCCAGGAAGTTTCATATTAGCGCACACTCCGCTGCAGAGTGAAAATCTCATTCTGGAAACGTCCCCCAGGCTGTGGCTAAGCCATGTCTCCACAATATCCTATCTTTCAGGAGTGCTAGTTTTGCAGGATTTGCAGGAGAGCTTCTGTAAAGTTTGGAAGGTAGGAGACGAGATACTGGCACATGCTGTGTTCTGTTTGCTAAAAACACTTCAATCCAGCCACACAGCTGGTCTGATATTCCGTAGGCTCTTACTTTGTATATCAGGCAACAGCGCGGAATTGTATCGAACGCCTTCCGGAAGTCGAGTAAAATGGCATCTACCTGGGAGCCTGTATCGAATATTTTCTGGGTCTCATGCAGAAGTAAAGTGAGTTGGGACTCACACGATCGCTGTTTCCGGAATCCATGTTGATTCCTACAGAGTAGATTCTGGGTTTCTAGAAATGACATGATACGCGAGCAAAAAACATGTTCTAAAATTCTACAACAGATCGATGTCAGAGATATAGGCCTATAGTTTTGCGCATCTGCTCGACGACCTTTCTTGAAAACTGGGACCACCTGTGCTCTTTTCCAATCATTTGGAACCTTGTGTTCCTCTAGAGACTTGCAGTACACTTTGACACAGATACAAGACAGTATTTCTGATCCGTCACCAAGTATCTGTTAACAGGCGTCAGAACATTCTACCAATCTTCAGTCCCCCAATTAAAGTGACCCGTTCCTTGGTCACAGAGCCATTTCCGAACCCTTGTGTGAACGTTCACACCGCTGGAAATTATACTATTGCTGCTAATGTCCCCGGGTATTTCAGTGTGTCAGCATCACACACGTCTGTGCGGTCGTGGTCGATTTGTTGCCGCCACAATACTTCAGCTGGATGCATCACTGCATTTGGTCCATACATCATGAGAATTTAACGGTGAATCTCTATATACACTATTGGCCATTAAATTTGCTACACCACGTAGATGACGTGCTACAGACGCGAAATTTAATCGACAGGAAGAAGATGCTGTGATATGCAAATGATTAGCTTTTCAGAGCATTCACATACGGTTGGCGCCGGTGGCGACACCTACAACGTGCTGCCATGAGGAAAGTTTTCTACCGAATTCTCATACACAAATAGCAGATGACCGGCGTTGCCTGGTGCGACATTGCTGCTCGCTTTGGTCGAGATCCAGTGACTGTTAGCAGAATATGAAATCGGCGATTTCAGGAGGGTAATAGGGAACGACATGTTGGATCCCAACGTCCTCGTATGACAAGCAGTCGAGATGACAGGCATCTTATCCGCATCGCTGTAACGGATCGTGCAGCCACGTCTCGATCCCTGAGTCAACAAATGGGGACGTTTGCCAGACAACAACCATCTGCACGAACAGTCCAACGACGTTTGCATCAACATGGACTATCAGCTCGGAGACAATGGCTGCGGTTACCCTCGACGCTGCATCACAGACGGGAGCGCCTGCGATGGTGTACTTAACGATGAACCTTGGTGCACGAATGGGAAAACGTCATTTTTCCCGATGAATCCCGATTCTGTTCACAGCACCATGATAGTCGCATCCGTGTTTGGCAACATCGCAGTGAACGCACGTTGGAAGTGTATATTCGTCATCGCCATACTGGCGTATCACCTGGCGTGATGGTATGGGGTGCCATTGGTTACACGTCTCAGTCACCTCTTGTTCGCAATGACGGCACTTTGGACGTTACATTTCAGATGTGTTACGACCCGTGGCTCTACCCTTCATTCGATCGCTGCGAAACGCAACATTTCAGCAGGATAATGCACGAACGCATGCTCCTGGTCCTGTACGGGCCTCTCTGGATATAGAAAATGTTCGACTGCTGCCCTGGCCATCACATTCTCCAGACCTCTCACCAAATGAAAACGTCTTGTCAATCAATGGTGGTCGAGCAACTGGCTCGTCACAATACGCCAGTCACTACTCTTGAACTGTGGTATCGTCTTGAATCTACATGGGCCGCTGTACCTGTACACGCCATCCAAGCTCTGTTTGACTCAATGCCCAGGCGTATCAAGGCCGTTATTACGGCCAGAGGTGGTTGTTCTGGGTACAGATTTCTCAGGATCTATGCACCCAAATTGCGTGAAAATGTAATCACATGTCAGTTCTAGTATAATATATTTGTGGTACACCACTTCTAACAAACACCGCACAACGCACTCCAGTACGTGGCCGCCAAATACATCGCTGGCCGCACTTCTCTGGGCGGCCCGCTGCTTCCATCGCTGGCCGTCTTCACACGCACGCTCCCTTACGTGGCCGAGAAATACATCGCTGGCCGCACTTCTCCGGGCGGCTCGCGGCTATCATCGCTGGCCGCCTTCGCGCGCGCGCGATTGTCAGCACACAGCAATTGGCTACGCCAGGAAACATTGCGATTGGTTTTCCCTGGAAAACAGCGACCCCAGCCGACGGCCCCATTAACTAGCAAGCCTTATATAAACCCGACCGCCGCCACAAACGACTGTTCTCATCGGGAAGTGCAGTACGCCGTGTTCCAGCTGCTTGTGGATGACTCGCCGCACCACTCGAGGTTACCTGGCTGCTCGGCGGAAATTCTTGCGACTTCACTTGCAGAGACTGAACTTCACTGGACTGGGGAATAAATACGGGACGTGCACTCTACCATGCACATTCGGACAGTGGTATAACCAAACTTTAATTCTGCATTACTTCTGAGTGTGAGCCTGGGTAGACGCTTGGCTAACATAATTGTTAAAAAGTGATTTGTGATTTAATAAACCAGACTGAAGAGGTTATTGTGTTATTCCTGGTTATAACAATATTTGTCCAATGAATACCCGTTTATCATCTGCATTTCTTCTTGGTGTAGCAATTTTAATGCCCAGTAGTGTATTTAAACCGAAGTCGTCTTTCGCGTTTTTCTGCATCTCAGGAACTGCTATAGGGAATTTGATCCGGTTTTTACAAATACATACACTGATACATGAGGAACGTCTCCGTAAATCATTTTTAAATTTTACACACAAATTGACTGAAATATGATGAGTTAAAGTATGATTGTGAAAGCGACGCCATTCCCACTTACCCAACAGCCGTCAAAATTCGAGAGAGGAGCAGTTACGAGGGAACATCATAAGAAAAAAACAGGAATTATTTTTTTAGCCATATATTTTCAAACTTTGTATGACTTTATCCGCTTCGAAATACTCTCCATTACAATTAACACAATTCTCCCACCCATGCTTCCACTGTTCGAATCATTTCTTACAGTCGTTTTTAGACATTACTGACAGCTCTTCCCTAGTTTTTTGTGACTTCTTCAAATCGGTGTCCTTTCATGCCCCTTTTCATGTGTGGAAATTAGGAAAAGTCGCACAGAGCCGGTCAATCGAGTTTTAGTCAAAAACTCTCTAACAGACGTGGGAGTGTTTGCAGGTGCGTTGTCGTGGTGGAAGAATCCGTCTCCTGTCTGTGCCATAAATTGGGTCTTTTTTGACGAAAACTGTTGCGCAATCTTCTTAATACTTCCAAATAAAAGGTTTGATGGAGCAAATTCAGGAATGAACTACGCCCTTAGCATCAAAAATGTAAATCAGCATTGTATTGATATTTAACTGACTTGACGACATATTTTTGGGCGGAGTGACGATGACGTTTAGCATTGACTTCACTGCTGCTTTGCTTCTATGTACAGGGTGTTTCAAAAATGACCGGTATATTTGAAACGGCAATAAAAACTAAACGAGCAGCGATAGAAATACACCGTTTGTTGCAATATGCTTGGGACAACAGTACATTTTCAGGCAGACAAACTTTCGAAATTACAGTAGTTACAATTTTCAACAACAGATGGCGCTGCGGTCTGGGAAACTCTATAGTACGATATTTTCCACATATCCACCATACGTAGCAATAATATGGCGTAGTCTCTGATTGAAATTACCCGAAACCTTTGACAACGTGTCTGGCGGAATGGCTTCACATGCAGATGAGATGTACTGTTTCAGCTGTTCAATTGTTTCTGGATTCTGGCGGTACACCTGGTCTTTCAAGTGTCCCCACAGAAAGAAGTCACAGGGGTTCATGTCTGGCGAATAGGGAGGCCAATCCACGCCGCCTCCTGTATGTTTCGGATAGCCCAAAGCAATCACACGATCATCGAAATATTCATTCAGGAAATTAAAGACGTCGGCCGTGCGATGTGGCCGGGCACCATCTTGCATAAACCACGAGGTGTTCGCAGTGTCGTCTAAGGCAGTTTGTACCGCCACAAATTCACGAAGAATGTCCAGATAGCGTGATGCAGTAATCGTTTCGGATCTGAAAAATGGGCCAATGATTCCTTTGGAAGAAATGGCGGCCCAGACCAGTACTTTTTGAGGATGCAGGGACGATGGGACTGCAACATGGGGCTTTTCGGTTCCCCATATGCGCCAGTTCTGTTTATTGACGAAGCCGTCCAGGTAAAAATAAGCTTCGTCAGTAAACCAAATGCTGCCCACATGCATATCGCCGTCATCAATCCTGTGCACTATATCGTTAGCGAATGTCTCTCGTGCAGCAATGGTAGCGGCGCTGAGGGGTTGCCGCGTTTGAATTTTGTATGGATAGAGGTGTAAACTCTGGCGCATGAGACGATACGTGGACGTTGGCGTCATTTGGACCGCAGCTGCAACACGGCGAACGGAAACCCGAGGCCGCTGTTGGATCACCTGCTGCACTAGCTGCGCGTTGCCCTCTATGGTTGCCGTACGCGGTCGCCCTACCTTTCCAGCACGTTCATCCGTCACGTTCCCAGTCCGTTGAAAGTTTTCAAACAGATCCTTTATTGTATCGCTTTTCGGTCCTTTGGTTACATTAAACCTCCGTTGAAAACTTCGTCTTGTTGCAACAACACTGTGTTCTAGGCGGTGGAATTCCAACACCAGAAAAATCCTCTGTTCTAAGGAATAAACCATGTTGTCTACAGCACACTTGCACGTTGTGAACAGCACACGCTTACAGCAGAAAGACGACGTACAGAATGGCGCACCCACAGACTGCGTTGTCTTCTATATCTTTCACATCACTTGCAGCGCTATCTGTTGTTGAAAATTGTAACTACTGTAATTTCGAAAGTTTGTCCGCCTGAAAATGTACTGTTGTCCCAAGCATATTGCAACAAACGGTGTATTTCTATCGCTGCTCGTTTAGTTTTTATTGCCGTTTCAAATATACCGGTCATTTTTGAAACACCCTGTAGTAACCATTGCACCATGACTCGTCATCAGTAATTACCTATGAAAGAAAATCTGAATCAGTTTCCAGCTGTTGTTTCAAAGCACAATGTGTTTCAACTCGACTTTCCTTTTACATTGTCGGTCAGAACCCCAGGAACAAATTTGAAAGCAACTCTTTTCATTCCCAAATCTTCCTTTAAAATTCCCTGAACCGAGGTCCAAGATAACCCACTAATCTCTGACAGTTGATCAATCGTTTGTCGACGGTCTGTGAACACAAGCTCACGAATTTCTTCAATATTTTCGTCGATTCGGACAGTTGGAGGACGCCCAGAACGAGGTTTGTCATCACTCGACATGACGCCATTTTTAAATCGAGTAAACTACTCGACACTTGAGATTTTCCACAGGGTCATCTTGGTAAGCTGTTATCAACATCAAAACAGCTTCAGTAGCATTTTTACAAAGTAGAAAACAAAATTTCACAGCTGTGCGTTGTTCATTTAAACTTGCCATCACAATAAACCAAACAAGAGAAAAACAGCGCAAGCAAAAGCAATCAGTACATATGAACAGAACAGGCCAGGTCGACAACACAAGCGACACAGAATTGGAAATGATTTGCGCTACACAGCGGCAGAAATATGTACTACACAAGGGGTCTGCACGCGACAATGTTATTCGATTTTTTTTTCTTTTTTTTGCCTCTTCGTACTTCAGGGAGTGGCTGGAAATCGAAAGGTTGTCGGGCCGAATCCTAGATGGCTCTTTTTTTCGCTCTGTCTTTTAACCTAGCGTTCACATCTCAATCATGTGGAGATTTGCCAGAAATGAAACATGGCTCGGATTCCACTTACACTTAGCACCCCAGTTGAACAACTGGTGAGGACCATGCACATCGCCTAAGTTGACTGCAATCGTTTCGAAGGAACTGAATACCGAAACTAACACACGAATCCAATTCCCGTGGTTTCCCATTCTTTACACATAAGCTAAAATGCAGCATGGGATGCAGTTTCGACTGATTTATGTAAAGAACGTTTTACAACAGTGCACCAAATGACTGAACGTTCATCTTTCTTCTTTCCTTGAGTAACACATAGGTGTGAACACGATTCACTGCAACGTGCGGCGAAAGGTACAATTTGTTTGGACACTTTCAGATTACGCAGAAGACCGACAAACGAATTGTAAGGTGGCATGACATTTTGATTTTTGTATACTACTATCGATCTGCATCTCAGAAAGAGTATAAGCTACATTACTGTTAAACAATCTTCGGACTAATAGTGGCAAAGTCTCTACCTCTGTGCAGTCTCATACATTCTTAGTTGAAGTATGGTAGGTGATGGACGCGTTCAGTAGTGCTGTGTTCATTATACATACAGGTTGGTCCATCTGAAGTTTCGGATGAGATTATCTCGAAAACTATACATCGGGTAAAAATAGTGGGTAAGACTAGTTCGTAAACTCAAAGGGGGACATCAAATGATACTACACGTGAACCCCAACCCACACCCCCTATGGTGGGGTGGGCGGCAACTTTTAATCTTAAATGGAAACGCCAATTTCTTATTGCAGATTCGGTTTCTACATAAAAAAGTAATCAAGTTTTGTCTGAAACATTTTTTAAACCATTGACAGACGACGCTGAAATCGGGAAACTTTAAAATTGGGGAAGAAATCTGATTTATTTAGAATGATCCGAGAAGGACGCATCAGATCGATACAAAATGTGCACCAATTCTTTCATTACGCCAAATTAAGATTTTTTTACACAATGTATCCTACCCGCTTCAGTTTTTGATGGAGGGAGGCGGAATGGTATTAAAATCTCGTCAGGGAACTCTTCACAATTGCATTACTCACCCGACTGTGGCGCTACCGTTGCCAAAATGCGAACTATGGCTCATTATAAAGATCGGTGCGATGCGATCAGACGTCACTTCACTTTCAGATTGTGAACCGTAAACATCAACTGACGAAAGTAAATTATTCTTTTGCGAAACATGGCTCACTATCCTTCTACAGAGATTGTTGACACGATGTTAATTTTAGGCGAATGCCATAACAATTACGCTGCAGCTGCGTAATTGTATGCCGATCGTTTCCAAAACAGACGACATCCAAGTGAAAACATTATTCTAAATTGCACTCAACGAGCTCGAAATGGATGCATGCACCGTCCACCTCGTCACCGCGAATACAATGAAAGTGACGCTAGTACCCTTACCGTTCTCGCCTGTGTTCAACTGGATCCCCAAATTAGTAGTCGTGCGATTCAGAGACAAACTGAAATACCGAAATCAACTGTTTTGGGGATTTTGAAGGCACATAAATTTCATGCGTATCATATCACACTGACGCAGGCATTAACGCCGAAAGATATGCAAATACGCGTGCATTTCTGCCAATGGGCCTTGGAAATGATAAGAGGTGACAATGATTTTTTTTAAATACGTTATGTTCACCGATGAAGCCACATTCCAAAACAATGGCGAATTAAATCGTCATGATTGTCATTATTGGTCCTCTGTCAATCCACACTAGCACAGACCCGCTGACAATCAACACAAAAGGTCGTTCATGGTCTGGTGTGGAATTTTAAACGGTTACGTGACAGGACCGCATTTTTGTGACCGCAATGTTACTGGGAAATCTTATTTACAGCTTCTCTGCGATGATTTGTTGGAGATAATGGAAGATGTTGATGTAGAAACTAGGCAACGAATGTGGTTCCAACGGGACGGAGTAGGTCCCCATTATGCTAAAAATGTGCGGAACGTTTAAATTTACGTTACCCTGGTCAGCGAATAGGATGCGGCGGACCAATTCAGTGGCTTCCACGTTCACTAGACTTAACATCTTCTGATCTTTTCTTGTGGAGTTATTTAAAAAAAATTATTATTTCTGAAAAACAGCCCACAACCCGAAACGATATGGAACAACGCATTCGAAGAGCATGTACAGCCATACAACGGGATGTGCTGCTCAAAACTGTGGACAAATTTCGCACACGATTGACTTATGCCTTGAAGCAAATGGGGATAATTTTGAACAATTCCTTCGTGGCTAATTTCATAAATTAAGCACCCAAAACTGTGAGAGGCAAAGGAACTCTCACTAATGAAGCACCTTAACATGTGAGAGGCAAGGGGGGGGGGGCACACTAATTAAGCAACCCAACGTGTGAGAGGCAAGGGGACTCAAACTAATGAAGCACACCATAAGAAAATCATGCTACTACGTCCATGTCGTTGTTCCTGGGTAACGCTAAAAGTAGGATACAGTACATTTTGTCCAAAAATAGCTTAATTTGGCGTAACGAAAGAATTGGTGCACATTTTATATCGATTTGATGCGACTTTCTAGGATAATTATAAATAAATCAGTGATCTTCCCCAATTTTACATTTTCTCCACTTCAGCGCCATCTGTCAATGGTTTAAAAAAATGTTTCTGACAAAACTTGATTACTTTTTTGATGGAGAATCCGAATCTGTAATAAAAAATAGGTGTTTCCATTTAAGATTTAAAAGTGGCCCCCCACCCCACCCAAGGGGGTGGGGGCTGGAGGTCACGTGTAGTATCATTTGATGTCCCCCTTTGAGCTTAATAACTTGTCTTACCCATTATTTTTACCCGATGTATAGTTTTCGAGATAATCTCATCCGAAACTTCAGATGGACCACCCTGTATATGACTCCAGCACTGCGCACCTCGCACCTAATTTGTAGAAATGATTATTGGCAGCTAGTTAACATTGTTCACTTGCTCATAGCTAAGAGAAAGACCACACAAACTTACCTGAGTCATGCATTGACATATTAAGCTATTTGATTTTTATGGAAATTTTCTGCTAACATTGCACCCTTCTTAAATCATTGTTGCAGTGTTAAGTATGATACCGTTAGGACCAATGTCATGTGTGAGGCCCACACAAAGTTCTATTCTGTATTTTTGGACACATAATTCATTCTAAAATCGTTGTCTTGCAATATCATTTCACACGAATAGTTTAAATGGTTGAAATGGGTCTGAGCACTATCGGACTTAACGTATGAGGTCAACAGTCGCCTAGAACTAAGAACTACTTAAACCTAACCCACCTAAGGACATCACACAGACCCATTCGAACCTGCGACCGTAGCGGTCGGCAGTTTCAGACTGAAGCGCCTACAACCGCTCGGTCACACCGGCCAACTCACACGAATAGTTACTCTTGGCTCTGAGCACTATGCGACTCAACTGCTTAGGTCATCAGTCGCCTAGAACTTAGAACTAATTAAACCTAACTAACCTAAGGACATCACACACATCCATGCCCAAGGCAGGATTCGAACCTGCGACCGTAGCGGCCGCTCGGTTCCAGACTGTAGCGCCTTTAACCGCACGGCCACTCCGGCCGGCTAATAGTTACTCTTCCCATCCAACTGTTTATCATTACGCATTACCACATTCCACAATGTGGTATGCAACAGTTTGAATATTTCCAGAATGAAATTTTAACTCTGCAGCGGAATGTGCGCTGATATGAAACTTCTTGGCAGATTAAAACTGTGTGGCGGACCGAGAGTCGAACTCGGCACTTTTGCCTTTCGCGGGAAAGTGCTCTACCATCTGAGCTACCCAAGCAAGAGTCACACCTCGTCCTCACAGCTTTACTTCTTCCAGTACCTCGTCTGCTACCTTCCAAACTTCAGAAAACGCTCCTGCGAACCTTGTAGAAATAGCACTCCTGGAAGAAAGGATATTGCGAAGACATGGCTTAGCCATAGCGTGGGTGATGTATCCAGAATGACTTTTCACTCTGTAGATTGTAGAGCACTTCCCCGCGAAAGGCAAAGGTTCCGAGTTCGAGTACCGGTCCGGCACAAAGTTTTAATCCGCCACGAAGTTTCTGTTTGAATATTTACTTGAAAATAAATATGTAGCTTAGCCGTTGCCCGCTTGTTGTTTGCTGTTTTGCTTTCGAGAAATCTGCAACACTGTTGTCAAGACGCGATGTAAGTGGAAATTTTGATTAGGGTCAGATAATTGTTTTACTTCAGTTGCGTATTTAATATAAAGAGAAGGTTTATTCAGATCGTTTACCGTCAGTTCACAGCAGGTTTTGTTTTGTCAAAGCATAGCTTATGAGTTTGAGTTGGATAAAAGATTGCGAGTACATACTTTTGATAATATGTAGACTTTTTATAGAGTGGGAGGTAAAGTCGGGAGGTTACAGAATCTCTAATGGCGACACTTTTCAAAGTATTTCAGACAGTAACGTTTTGCTTTCGTCAGATTTGCAGTCGCCATGTTGACTCTTATTTCACGACAGATGCGTCGAACAACGGGCAGTGCCTTACTCGACATTCAGCTATTCTAATTAATATGAACAATAACTAAAAGATGAACGTCTCACCATGTAATGTGAGACTCATAATTGGAAATAATCAAATCTTTTTAAGAAATAGTGTACCAGCATTCGTTTGATAACAATTGCATAGCGAAGAAACATGCGAATCCAGGATAAGATGCGTTTCATTTTTATGCTTCAACTAAAGCGGATTCCGAAAAAGTACTTCAGGAACTTTGCTTCCATTACATACAGTTCTCACATTCAGCAGGGCTGCATGTGATTCAGCTTTCTGCCTCCCTTGATATTGATACAAACGTAGATATGGGCACTATTCTCGGCATGGCACGATGAGAAGTCTGCCCATAAAGGGCCCACGACGAAGTACAGTCGCAACTAGTCTCAAAAGTGCATCACAGTGCGTTCTAAGCTTCACTAAGCTGTAACGCGACATAAACATGTACTTCATGCGTGTTTATTTTATTTTCTCATTTTATCTGTGCCACCTCAGCCTGCCTCCGATAAATACTGAATCACTCAGACGCATGTACACTCTTGATTCGCACACAGTATCTGCGTCGGCTGCACGCACATTACTTGCATCACATTACTGCCGTGAGAAGTCACTCCAAACGCCAATTCAATATGGAACACATAATATTCATGCCTCCAGGCAACTTTCCTGCCATGCGCTGTTTAAATCGCGTACACTATATTAAAGGGATGATACTGACTTGCATAACGTTGTTGTGCGAATAATTTCATTCGTGGCCCGCAAACGAAATACGCGGCGCCTGTCAAGTCGTCTGGCCGTACATATTTAACGCTACAGTGTAGACAGTCTGCCCACGAGAACCGTACCGCCCAACGTACTGTAAGTCTGCAGCAAGTTTCCAGCTGCCTTGCCGCCGCACTGTGGTGCACCTGTTACCCGTGCCTTGTCTGCACGAAAGACGGAACGTGTCCTCACAGCGAGCCACTCCTGTCGTGTATGATTCTTAGTGTAGGACGACTTACAGTATGAAATCCGCACGTAATTGACGTGAGCCGTTTGACACACGGAGGCCGGCGTTTACAGCCATTCGCTCCCGCCGGAGAATCCCATCAAGTGTCGGGTGTCACCGGTGCTTCATGCGTGAACCTACAAATATGCTACCGTCAACGCAAAAGTGTACGATGTATTACCTATCAGCCAGGCGCCAAGAACTGGTATGATGATTATTTTGTGCGTTCATTTAAGGAGATAACGTTCTGAATAAATGAGGTATCTCACATTCTGTGATTAATTTATGTCATCTCTCGTTGTCCCGAAATAAAAGGTCAGTATATTAAAATAACAGCCTAAGGTATTTTAATACGACCGCTTCCCAACGAGAGAAACAGGAGAAGTAGCGGCTCCACACGGAAGGTATGCATAAACACGCGCACCGCCCGATAGTGAGAAACACAGTTCTCAGCGCCAGTTTGAACACGTTAAGCTCCATATCTGCGACGTTGACGTATCGCTCCCTCCAACGAAAAAAAAAAAATTTTCAAAATCTCTGTCTTACAAAATATACGTTGAAAATCTGAAACGTGCACATGGACTATATCTGCACTGTATCTCCGAACACGCCAGAAATATATTCATAACTGAAATTAGAATGTGTTGTGGTAATTTTTTAGGAAGACGGGAAGCTTTTCCGTCTGTGAAACAACTCCAACTTATCGCGTCCTACTGAGGCATCGTTTCAAATGGTTCAAATAGCTCTAAGCACTATGGGACTTGACATCTGAGGTCATCAGTCCCCTAGACTTAGAATTACTTAAACCTAACTAAGGACATCACACACATACATGCCCGAGGCAGGATTCGAACCTGCGACGGTATCAGCAGCGCGATTCCGGACTGAAGCGCCTAGAACAGCTCGGCCACAGCGGCCGGCGCAGTGATTCACCTCACTGCAATACTACCGGGTGGTTATTATTAAAGTGTAGCTCCTCACGAAGGTCCAATGTGCGCTGTAATTACCGGATGGCAGCGAAAGTGGCAGACATGCGTTAATGCTGAACCGATTTACACTGGAAAGAATTAGTTCCATATGTGGCCACCAGGTGCAAATCTGGCAATGTGCATTGTATGATGCTATGACATCTATGCTGACATTTCACAAGCCATTACATGAGTGAACAGTGTGGCCATAAACAACAAAGACAGTGCGCTCTTAGTGAAATTATTTTATGTGAAAGGCATAATTACGGTGCTGTACTGAGAGAATATCACCAACTGAAAGATCAGAGGAGAGGTCATTAAACGGTTTGAAGAAGATGATAATCATATTTGAAAACACGCGTGAGCTTGGCGTGGCACCTGGGACAGAAGGACGTACTATCCCGGTAAGGGAGGAGGGGGGGGGGGAAGTAATTATCAGGTCTACCGTGACGTTACGTTATCGAGACCTCATTGCACACATCACACGATTCCTTCTTTGGAATCGCAAGTGTGTGGAAGCCACTGTTTTCATGCAAAATGGAGCAGCACCTCGTGTCACTCGCCCAATGACCGATCTGCTTAATGCAGACGTACACGAACGTGTTATATGCAGAGGTTTCCCTTATACAAAACCTGCAAGACCACCTGATGTGAATTCATACGACTCTGGCTCTGGGGATATAGTCCGGAACCGCGGGACTGCTACGGTCGCAGGTTCGAATCCTGCCTCGGGCATGGGTGTGTGTGATGTCCTTAGGTTAGTTAGGTTTAAGTAGTTCTAAGTTCTAGGGGACTTATGACCTAAGATGTTGAGTCCCATAGTGCTCAGAGCCATTTGAACCATTTTGGCTCTGGGGATATCTAACAGAAGGCGTTTGCCAGGGACAAGTTTGGTCTCTTATTTGAGCTGAGGGGTATTATAGAGGAACACATTCCTCAGATTCCACCAGAACTGAAAGAAAATGTTGATCACGTCCTTTTACGAATGCAGCATTCGTTGACATCTCTCGTGCGCATACGGAACGAATTATGTAAACGACACTTAATAGTAAGATCCAAATTATGGCTTCTTCACTTGCAGGAAATTTTCTACACACGTCTCATTTCTAATGAATTACATAAGGAGATATTTCTACACGTCTTTCTTGCATTCACAGCATCATATTTCCACCTTGTCTCCTAGAGTAACCAATTTTTTTTCCATGACAAATCGGTTTCACTTTAACGCATTAGGTATCTACCACGTTCCACTGACGTACAGTAATTACGGCCACACTGGATCTCATGAGTAATTGAATTTTAATTATAATCGCCAGGTACTTTGTTTTGGTGGTAACAAAATACTTCGGTGAGCAAAGTTGTGCATCGAAGAGTGTTCGGTATGAATAACTTTTCGAAAACGACTGTTTACAATTTCGTGACTGCTTAACTCATAGCTAATAGGAAATTTTAAGCCTCTCTCTCTCTCTTCTACGAAAAGATACAGAGGTCTCTAGTGTTTCCGGTATGTCTGTCTACCTACATCTTCATCCCACATCGTAATCCATACACGTGTTAGTCAGAGAAACACAGTTCCAGTTCTTCGCAAAGCCAATTGTCTGAACGCAGGGGCCTTGCCCCGGGATCTAAAACCCTCTTCGTGTTTTGGTTGTTGTTCAGCCCTCATTTCGCATGAGTTGAGATCACATGTTGTGTCCGCCACACTCTCGCCCCTGGCTTCTTCGGCCGCTAGGCCGCTCTGCAGACACAGACTGTAGCCACCACTGCAGCGCCGAACATTAGTGCAGCGAACACATTACGACAGGTTGTCGTGACATTCCCCCGAAAACACTACACTTTGACAGCTGGCGTTCACTTTTGGCAGTTACGTGGTTTTGTATAATGCCGAACAATTCGATAAAATCCGTGGCCCCGTTGTGGCGCTAAAGGGAAAGCCGAACTTTCGACATAGATGAAATTTCCCAGTACAAAGCCAACACTGTGGATCGAACTATTCGTCCATGGATCTCCATGATCCTCATTTAGCATCTAGTTCTACCCTTGAATTACTGTCGTGGGGGCTTCTGTGACGACGGGCGAGCGATCCTACGGATGCCATATCTGCGCGCGTTCCAATGATTCTGGCCCTCGTCCTATTCTCTTTGCTTAGTTATGTGTTTCCTTTGGGGCTGTGTGGTAGTGACTGGTGAGTGGGACACAGAGCTGGACGGGTGTGTCTGATTACTCGGCGTCCTGACGATTGCAGCGAGTTGAAACCGTCGATCGTTGGCCTATGGAGGGTTGCGTTTTCCTGCAGTGTTGATCGTTGCTACCCGCGAGTTTAGCGGGCAAGGAGCCACTCTAGTCGCGTGCAACCTGGTTAAGCAGTAGTTGATTGTGGTGCGCTATATACGCCGAGATTCAGTCTACAACGAGGGGGAGGGCAGTTTATCCGGCACCTACCTGGAGTTTTGAGGCTATTGGCCTCCTTGGAATTCAGTTGAAATTATGTATGAGGACTGTTCAGTAAATACTGTACTCAGATACTGTTAATTCTGTCCCGGTGTCAGTCGGCCAGGTTTACGGTTCCTTCATGCATTTCTTGGGCTGTGCAATGTTAATCTGATACTTGAAATCAATGTTTATCATTGGGTTTTCGATACCACTAACTGTAATTTCTATTGTAGACCTTATGGCTCTTCGTGGGGCGAGTTATTGGTTTTGGTCTGTAACTAAAGTAGTGTGAGCTCAGCTTTAGTGGTACGCGTGAGTGGGTCATGTGTATGTGCGTCTTTGTATTTGCGCAATCTTTTGCTCCATGTTGAGGAGCCCTTCGGGTTACAGGTGTACATTTTAATCGGCCATGTCCAGTTTGGTGCGTATTCAAATTACAGTATTAATTTCTAACAGGCCCCAGTAAAGGTATACCTCGACTTATTTAATCTTCAGAATGAGATTTTCACTCTGCAGCGGAGTGTGCGCTGATATGAAACTTCCTGGCAGATTAAAACTGTGTGCCCGACCGAGACTCGAACTCGGGGCTTTGCCTTTCGCGGGCAAGTGCTCTACCAACTGAGCTACCGAAGCACGACTCACGCCCGGTACTCACAGCTTTACTTCTGCCAGTACCTCGTCTCCTACCTTCCAAACTTTACAGAAGCTCTCCTGTGAACCATGCAGAACTAGCACTCCTGAAAGAAAGGATATTGCGGAGACATGGCTTAGCCACAGCCTGGGGGATGTTTCCAGAATGAGATTTTCACTCTGCAGCGGAGTGTGCGCTGATATGAAACTTCCTGGCAGATTAAAACTGTGTGCCCGACCGAGACTCGAACTCGGGACCTTTGCCTTTCGCGGGCAAGTGCTCTACCAACTGAGCTACCGAAGCACGACTCACGCCCGGTACTCACAGCTTTACTTCTGCCAGTACCTCGTCTCCTACCTTCCAAACTTTACAGAAGCTCTCCTGCGAACCATGCAGAACTAGCACTCCTGAAAGAAAGGATATTGCGGAGACATGGCTTAGCCACAGCCTGGGGGATGTTTCCAGAATGAGGTTTTCACTCTGCAGCGGAGTGTGCGCTGATATGAAACTTCCTGGCAGATTAAAACTGTGTGCCCGACCGAGACTCGAACTCGGGACCTTTGCCTTTCGCGGGCAAGTGCTCTACCAACTGAGCTACCGAAGCACGACTCACGCCCGGTACTCACAGCTTTACTTCTGCCAGTACCTCGTCTCCTACCTTCCAAACTTTACAGAAGCTCTCCTGCGAACCATGCAGAACTAGCACTCCTGAAAGAAAGGATATTGCGGAGACATGGCTTAGCCACAGCCTGGGGGATGTTTCCAGAATGAGGTTTTCACTCTGCAGCGGAGTGTGCGCTGATATGAAACTTCCTGGCAGATTAAAACTGTGTGCCCGACCGAGACTCGAACTCGGGACCTTTGCCTTTCGCGGGAAAGTGCTCTACCAACCGAGCTACCGAAGCTGTGAGTACCGGCCGTGAGTCGTGCTTCGGTAGCTCAGTTGGTAGAGCACTTGCCCGCGAAAGGTAAAGGTCCCGAGTTCGAGTCTCGGTCGGGCACACAGTTTAATCTGCCAGGAAGTTTCTTATTTAATCTTATTTGAATTATTATGTAATTATTCTTTTAAATGACTTTGTACATCATTTATTGTTATTGAGTGAAGGTTAACTTGCAATGTTTACGAGGAAGCCACTCCTATACTAGAGTTTTAATAGTTTGTTTTTATAAAAACATTCAATTGTTCAAATGTGTGTGAAATATTATGGGAATTAACTGCTAAGGTCATCAGCCCCTAAGCTTACACACTACTTAACCTAAATTATCCTAAGGACAAACACACACACCCATGCCCGAGGGAGGACTCGAACCTCCGCCGGGATCAGCCGTACAAAAAAATGGCTCTGAGCACTATGGGACTCAACTGCTGTGGTCATAAGTCCCCTAGAACTTAGAACTACTTAAACCTAACTAACCTAAGGACATCACACACATCCATGCCCGAGGCAGGATTCGAACCTGCGACCGTAGCGGTCGCACGGTTCCGGACTACGCGCCTAGAACCGCGAGACCACCGCGGCCGGCGATCAGCCGTACAGTCCATGACTGCAGCGCCTTGGACCGCTCGGCTAATCCAGCGCGGCCAGACAATATTCGCTTAAATATTGCTGCGTATGTTAATTTTCATGAAACTGAGTTGCTGTTTGTTGTTTAGTATATGTTGACAGCCTTGTATTGGCAGCGGATGACGCTGTGCTGTTCTGCTGGTCTGGGTCAGGGAAGAGTTTTCCTTCTGCTCCGGCGCCTTTCCCGTCACGGCACCAGGCCTAAGTGTTGGCAGGTCGCACGCTATTTTGCAGATCTGTCATTCCACTCTCAAGCTCAGTAGTTTGTTTCCATCGTACCGCGGTGGGGGGTGTTTCCGGATTAGCACCCCACTTTAGTGATTTTGGGGAAGTAATTTACTCAGTGTTTACATTACTGTAAGGTCCTTGTGAGCGTTTGATGAAATCCTTTGGGAAAACTGAGCACTGAGTTTCTTGATTTCTTTAAAAAAATAAGGGTTTAATTGTCATTATCATTTTAATAGAGTTTTAGGGGCCATGTAGTTTGTTTAAGCACTTGATTTATATGTAGCAGCCTTGTGGCGAATCAGTGAAGTATCACTATTTGCTTCCGTTTTTACACGTGGGTAGCCTTTCGCTAGCTTTGTCGTATCTTGTCTATGTGGGAGCAGAATAACATTGTCTTATGGCACCAAAGTGTCGTCATTTCCATTGTGCTCCTAGGGATCAGCCCACAGTTGTGATGCTAGCGCGGGGACAGAGTGCCGTCGCGTGTTTCTTCAATCAATTAACTGGTTGTAAACGAGTCACCATTGTATTGCACAACCAACGTGTTCGAGTACCGCTTGTAACTTTATGTATAATGCAAACATCCTTACGCAGTATGATATTAGTTTAAAATTCTTAACTATTTGTATGAATTTGGCCTGAGTATAGATAACTGTTGGTTGGTTTATGACAGAATTGTTATACAACAAAAATATTCGTTTGGGAATGATAAATGACGCATCGAGTTTGGCCACCCTTCCACGTGTTCTCGTTAAATTAAAGCGGATCCTTGTTCTGCTCTTCCATTTAGAGTTTAAATGATAAAATATGGCAAAACAAGATCTATACTTCCCTGTTCGAACACAGTCTTAAGCTGGCATTGCGACATTTGACGTGAACGATCATACTTGCACTTGCTTTGCTGTTTGTACATTTTTTCGCAAGTCCTTACTTATTTTCCAATTGGGTGAGCCGTGACAATGACCGTCCTGGTCACAAACTAGAGGGACTTGTTGGACAAGCGTGAACGTCATTTCTCTGCGAACATAATCACTTGAGCACTTGTTTCTACACACTCTCCGAATTTGGATTCATTGCGCCTCTATTCCGTTGAAGATGTGTCCAAATAAACCACTTTCTCAACATCAATACGAGCTCTTAAAGGTATTTACACCATTTTACAGTTGTCGTGTCGAGTGTGTTTCGTAAAAACTGCGACGTCGTGAAACTGTTTTGCATCGAACGGTTCATCGACAAAGCCGCGGAGGAACTTAAGAAATGAATGATAATTAAATAGAGACCCTACGCTGTCGACAGGCTTCGATATATATCGACGGGGACAGCTGAAAAAGTGTGCCCCGACCGGGACGCGAACCCGGGATCTCCTGCTTATATGGCAGACGCTCTATGCATCTACGCCACCGAGCGCACAGAGGATAGTGCGACTGCAGGGATTTATCCGTTGCACGCTCCTCGTGAGACCCACATTCCCAATTTAATGTCTACACACTCGATTCTTAGTGCCCCTGCCCGTTACACACATTACTCGCGGTAGACAATCTTGCCGAGTTCCGTAAAAGTGCCGGTCGGGGCCCACATTTTCAACTGTCCCCGTTGATGTATACCAACGTCTGTCGACAGCGTAGGGGCTTGATTCAATTATCATTTCATTCTAGAGCACTGCATGGTCACCGATGTTTTCTGTTCTTTCGGATATACTTCAGAAAGGAAGTTACGCTTGTAGTCTCCCGCTAAGGCCGTTAAGCAACAAGAGTGCCACACTGTCAGAAGAGAGTGCACGTCCCGGGCTTTGTGCAGACACAGTTCTGCCGCATTACGGATAACAGATGCATACAATGTGATGTGACACGGCAACTTGAAACGTACTCCAAATCAGAAGAAAACGGAACAGTACGAATCTTGTGGGCGAAACTTCTAAACGGTACTCAGATTCACAGCGAAATTCTGGCTGTATATGAACCAAATGCAATCTCCCGTCCAGTCGTAGTCACATGCTGGCCACAATTTGAACACGACCGTACAAACGTTGGTGTCGATGATCAGGAGGCACAAATTTTGCACTACGCTATTTCCATGTTATCACCAAGTTCAAAGAACATCCGTAGAGAAAGAGATTTTCCAGCGATGGTGACGTTCGTACGCAGGTCTCAAATGGCTCCGCGTCCAAGGAGCGGACTTATATCCTCGAGGAACTGAATAACTAGTACAATGTTCCGACACTTGTCTACAGAGACTTGTTGTCTACGTTCCAAAATAGCGTCACGTATCTGTGTAGCATTCAATAAATGTAGCTTGTTCCGCCATAATAAACCCCTCTTTCTGATGTCCCTTCTACACGAGCAATTTTCTAGCATCTTAATCTTGGTGCATTCTGCTTCGCCTTGCTGCGGAAACGGTTTCTTAACGTTAAATTCTAACTACCAGACACTATTGTATCCAGTGATCAATCATGACGATACACAACTGGTCATAAAAACAGTACCTACATCTTCACCCCACTACCAGGAACAGTTTCATTTACTTTTTCAGTGCACATTAACTTCTGTGATCCTATAGTTGTGACTATAGATCAGTCTGATGGTAGCTGAGAGACGGCTTCTTTACAGTGGTATACAAGCGGATAAAGTAACTCGGCTTACACTTCAATACTTCTGAACAGGTTTGGTCTGAAAAATAGGAACACAGTATCTATTCTGCGATCAGTTTCTGTTGACCCGTTGTCATCAAGTAACTCCCGTCAACAACCTCAGGAATCTTAATGCTAATATGTCTAAATAGCTGAAGATTCTTACTGTACAATGTCAAAGGATCTATCAGACTATTATGCGCATTACGAAGGATGTCAGTAATTATGACACTAACAGCAGCATTCACAATGACGCAACAAATGCTTGACACAAATTAAATTTACAGAGGAACAATTAATTGAAAACACAAAGAACTATATTCCAAAGAGTAAATTCCATATACACAATGTGATCAAAAGTATCCGGACACCCCCAAAAACATTGTGCTGCGACCTACTGCCAGGTATTCCATATCAGCAGCCTCAGTAGTCATTAGACATCGTGAGAGAGCAGAATGGGGCGCTCCGCGGAACTCACGGACTTCGAACGTGGTCAGGTGATTGGGTGTCACTTACGTCATACGTCTGTATACGAGATTTCCACACTCCTAAACATACCTAGGTCGACTGTTTCCGATGTGAAAGTGAAGTGGAAACGTGAAGGGACATGTACAGCACAAAAGCGTACAGGCCGACTTCGTCTGTTGATTAACACAGACCGCCGACAGTTGAAGAGGGTCGTAATGAGTAATAGGCACACATCTATCCAGACCATCACACAGGAATTCCAAACTGCATCAGGATCCACTGCAAGTACTATGACAGTTAGGCGGGAGGTGAGAAAATTTGGATTTCATGGTCGAGCGCGTGCTCATAAGCCACTCACCACGCCGGTAAATGCCAAGCGACGCCTCGCTTGGTGTAAGGAGCGTAAACATTGGACGACTGAACAGTGGAAAAACGTTGTGTGGAGTGACGAATCACGGTACACAACGTGGCGATCCGATGGCAGGGTATGGCGAATGCCCGGTGAACATCATCTGCCAGCGTGTGTAGTGCCAACAGTAGAATACTGAGGCGGTGGTGTTACTGTGTGGTCGTGTTTTTCACGAAGGGGGCTTGCACCCCTTGTTCTTTCGCGTAGCACTATCACAGCACAGGCTGCCATTGATTTTTTAAGCAGCTTCTTGCTTCTCACTGTTGAAGAGCAATTGGAGGATGGCGATTGCATCTTTCAAAACAATCGAGCACCAGTTCGTAATGCACGGCCTGTGGTGGAGTGGTTACACGGCAATAACATCCGTGTAATAGACTGGCCTGCACAGAGTTCTGACCTGAATCCCATAGAACATCTTTGGGATATTTTGGAACGTCGACTTCGTGCCAGGCCTCACCGATCGACATCGATACCTCTTCTCAGTGCAGCAGTCCGTGAAGAATGGATTGCCATTCCTCAAGAAACATACCAGCACCTGATTGAACGTATGCCTGCGAGAGTGGAAGCTGTCATCAAGGCTACGGGTGGGCCGACACAATACTGAATGCCAGCATTACCGATGGAGGGCGCCACGAACTTGTGAGTCATCTTCAGCCAGGTGTCCGGATACCTTTGACCACATAGTGTATATCATAAAAATGGGATGTATATATGTGTGTACACTGAGGTGACGAAAAGTGCTGCGACAGCAATACGCACATATACAGGAGAGGGAAGTATGACGAACACATGGTGTAGTGCCATCAGTAAAATTCGGAGGCAGTGGTGTTACGGTGTGTTTTTCATGGAGGGGGCTTGCACCCTTTGTTCTTGATGAAGCTCTCATTTGTACTCAGGTAGTTCATGTGCAAAGGTTTCCTTTGGGATTATTACCGCAAGACGGGAATTAACACCTTTTGAACGCGGAATGGTAGTTGGAGCTAGAAGCATGAGACATTCCGTTTCCAAAGTCGTTAGAGAATTCTTATACCGAGATCCACAGTGTCAAGATCATGCCGACCATATGGAATTCCAGGCATTACCTCTCACCACGCACAAAGAAGTGGCTGACGTCCGAGAGCACCGGAGTTTGCGCAGAGTTTTCAGTGCTAACAAACAAGCAACACGGTGTGAAATAACAACAGAAATTGAATGTGGTATGTATGACGAACCATAACCCTTAGAACCGTGCAGCGAAATTTGGCGTTAATTGGCAGCAGACGATCAACGAGAGTGCCTTTGCTAGCAGCACGACATCGCCCGCAGCGCCTCTCCTTACCTCGTGGTCATGACGATTGCACCCTAGACGACTGGAAAACTGTGGTCTGGTCAGATGAGTGACGATTTCAGTTGGTAAGAGCTTACGGCAGAGTTCGAGTGTGGTGCAGACTGCATGAAGACACGGACCAAAGTTATCAACAGGGCACTGTGCAAGCTGCTGGTGGCTCAATAACGGTGTGGTCTCTGTTTACATGGAATGGGTTGGGTCAACTGGTCCAACTGAACCGAACATTGACCGGAAATGCAGGCTACTTTGAGACCATCCGAGGCCATTCGTGGGTTTCATGTTCACAAAGAACGATGTCATGACACCGTGCTACACCTGTTCGCGATTGGTTTGAAGAACACTCTGAACAATTTGAGTAAATGTTTTGGCCATCCAAAATTCCCAGCGCGAATCCCATCCAACATTTATGGGACATAACCGAGAGCTCATATCGTGCACAATATCCTGAATCTGCAACACACTCGCATTTATGGACGACTGAAGATTTTACGTGGCTCAGTATTTCTGCAGGGAACTTCTGACTTGTTGAGTTCATTCCATGTCGAGGTGCTGCTCTACTTCGGACAAAAGCAGGTCCGACACGGTATTGGGAAGCATCGCATGACTTTTTCCACCACAGAGTTTGTTCCACATCTCTTCCTGCACTACTGGACTGACGTAAACATATCTCTTTTGCTGTGGGGCAACAGTCGCTGTGGGGGTAAGAACCACTTAGCTACCACAGTTCAGGAGATATAACATCATAAAAAATGGGGCTCGTCGAAAAGTGCCGCACTTTATATAACTTTTAAATTTATTACCTCTTTGCTACTAACTCTATTCATAACATTTTCTCCGCAGGGTATCCACACACACCGTTGAATGTACCTACACAAATAAATCATTATATGGCACATAGTTCAAGAGATATGACTTCACAAATACTGAGCACGCATCACGCACGAGATTTTAATACATTTATTATTTACCACCAAGATACTACCACAGTTGAGTAAGCTTAAGAAGATCCCTGACACGTGGCAACAGCTTTTGACAAATGTTACGTGCGAAGCGCAAACGGCAGTAGGTGAAAAGCAATAGCCGTCTATAGAGCTACGAGGAGGCGTTGCCATAGAGACGTTTACAAAACCGTTAAATAAAGATTACAGTGAATTTGTATTTTGCATACTATGCGTCTTAATTTGGATACTGTACTTATACATTGCTAATTATGCATATTTCTTTGTAGAATGTTTCATACTTTCAAAGGTGTTTTTGCAAATACATGGAAATGGAATTTTTTCGATATTACGCTACAAATTCCGTTAGTTTTTTTATCTAGTTTCTAATAACAAATTTGAAAAAACGAATACCCGGACAATTTAGGGGTTGTCAGCTTGTCGTACAATAAATTACCGAAGCAGAATGATGAGACAAATGAAATATTTAAGTAATTTAAGTAAGATTATTTATGAATCACAGACTAGGGATTATCAGAAATTCGAGATAATTTAACAGTTAACATTTCTTTCATTCTACACTAATCAGTAAAAATATAATGCAAGGTATTTTCCCCTGTAGCCGTGCCTAGAGCTAAACATCTCATTCACATGTGGAGGGGTGCTGACTTGTCTTCGGACGGACACATGGGAAAACACAGAGGATATAGATCAACGGCAAAATATCGACACGGTGTTAATGTCGACTGAAAATCTATGACCAGCGTTTGAGCAGTGTAGTGGATCTACAGCATAGTGTGTGCAGTGCATGTAGTGTCTGCAATGTTGTGCGCGCGCGCGCGCGCGCGCGCGTGTGTGTGTGTGTGTGTGTGTGTGTGTGTGTGTGTGTGTGTGTGTGTAATATTAACAATAGTAATAGTGGTAGCAGTTGTAGTCTCCAATGGGAAAATATGAATAAATAGTACACTAGCATTTTTCGACATTACTGATTAAGTTGTTTATTAATACCCAAATACAAAAAAATTGTATGTACGCAACATACAAGGCCCTTGCCAGCTAAACCTGCCTGTAGTAATTAAAGTGTGAATTAATTACATTTTTGTTTTGTCTCTCTGTGTGCCAACAAGCTATAAAGTATCACTGTGTGAATGATCTCTGGTGGAATAAACGGACGAGAGAATCACTTCTATGTGGTGTTTCTTCACCAGAAACCTCATCGGAGCTCTATAATACAGCATATCGCCAATATGTGCTGATCACTATGTTTAAATCCATTTACCCGCTGATAAAACGTCTTCAGTGCTTATGCAGAACATATCTGACCTTATCTGTAAGCTTCTGAAACTGATCCCCCGAAATTGAGGAACCTGTGACGAGGCTTGTGAGCTACAAGAAACATCTACGCGTCATATCTGTTTCAAAGTGTGGTTTCAAAGGGTATACTAATTACCCTTATTAATAGTCATCGCACATAAATGACAAGCCATATTAATCCACCCACGTGAGATGGAAAAGAATTTGCTAGCAGCTTCTCACGAAAAACCGTATATGTGACATAGATTAATAAAGCATTCAATATGAGTAATGTTTTTTAACTGGTACTTGAAGATAAGTGTGTCCTGGTGTCAAATCGGCACTATCACAAGCTAAACTCACGTGAAAAAACAACCGAGACCTTTGACAGTTGGGTAATTACTTTCCGCTTGTAAGTAGGCTGTTTAGGTTTTTTTATTGGTAACGCCACCTCTGTATGAAAACCACTGGCTGTGCTGTGTGCAGTCTGTGGCTGCTTTGCATTGTTGTAATACTCGCCATTGTATTGTTAGGCAGCTGGCTGTGAACAGCGCGTAGCGTTGCGCAGTTGGAGGTGAGCCGCCAGCAGTGGTGGATGTGGGGAGAGAGATGGCGGAGTTTTGAAATTTGTCATGAACTGCTATATTTATATATGATGATATCAAGGTAAATACATTGTTTGTTCTCTATTAATATCTTTCATTTGCTAACTATGCCTATCAGTACTTAGTGCCTTCAGTAGTTTGAATCTTTTATTTAGCTGGCAGTAGTGGCGCTTGCTGTATTGCAGTAGCTTGAGTAGCGAAGATTTTTGTGAGGTAAGTGATTTGTGAAAGGTATAGTTTAATGTTAGTCAGGGCCATTCTTTTGTAGGGATTTTTTTTGAAAGTCAGATTGCGTTGCGCTAAAAATACTGTGTCAGTAAGCACAGTCCTGTATAAATTGCTCTAAGGGGACGTTTCATATGTCGACCCTTAGCCGAGGATACCTCACTGGAATCTTCTGATTTTTTTCTTGTAGTTTGTGTAATTAGTGTAGCTTTTGTTTATTGCTAGCGCGTAATTATAGATAGAATTTCCTTTGTAGTTGTAGTTTTTCATTGTTGTACACAGTTGTGGCATGCATGTAGATTTGCACCAAGTATTTCACAGCTGCGCTTGCAATTAACTAGATATTATTTTCATTGCTATGTTAATGTGTTCTCTTATTTTTGCTCTTCAAACTGTGTTTTTCTGTGTTGTTGTGTGATTATTGTGACAATAATGGCGTGTGAAAAACGTAACACTAGGCTCCAAAGTAAACTGAGAAATAATAGTGACGACGAGCGTAGCTTATCAGCACCGCTGTGTAATGAATTAACAGACATTCAAAGTAGTAATTTGGTAACTGTGCATAGGGAAATGGAGCGGGCGTCAAATAATGGTGTAGACAGTGAAACAGGTAGTGAACAGGGAAGCATTATCGATCGATCCGTCGGCAACAGCTCGCCTCAGGAATCGGGAATGACAGAGCACAATATTGCAAATACTGTAGACTCAGGTTTTGGGTTCTCACCGTTTTCTCAAATGAGTCAAGACACATTTTCTGCTTGTCAAAATGTGAATGTTGCCGGTGCAACTTCACTGCCTAAAAGCACTGAGGAACATGTTTCAGACACCAGTGCATTGTTATTACAATTAATGCAACAAATGGGACAAAGGCTACAAACGTTAGACACAACGCTTGAACAAAATCAGAAACAAATGGGACAAAATCTTCAAAAGTTAGACACAATGGAACAAAATCTTCAAAAGTTAGACACAATGGAACAAAAGACAAACACAGCAAAAGCTTCAAAAGTTAGACACCACACTTGAAAAAACACGTGAAGATTTAACTACTGAGTTACATAACATTATCTAAATGTCAAAAGGTCTGTAATGACGTAAAAACACAAATTTGTTAGCATTTTCAACCTATTTTTTCGCGGCATGAAAATGCATTACAGAATCACGAAGCAGCCATAAAAGAACTGCAAACCATTGTTCATGAAAATCATGAGACCTTGTCGGCTAAAATTGACTCAGTTGCATCTACCGATTCGGTTACCCAACTTGCAAAAACTCAGGAAAACTTAAAAGACACAGTAGATTCGATTTCAACACAAATGGGCACTCTGAAACTTGGTTCAGAAAAACACAGTCAGGAAATGTGTTCACTATCGGAAAAAGTAGCCGAACTTTCAGATCAGTTCACTAACTTATCTACAAAAGTAGATGATGATCTGAATGACACAAAACCGGTAGTCTTTAATGACACTGAAGAGTGCGAACAAATTAGGAAATTCAAACAAAATCAGAATCAAATTAATACGCAACACCAAAGAGAAATCCGGGAAGTACAAGATCAGCTGACTCAGGTAATACAAGAATTACGTATTTCAGAGGCCACTCGCGCTCCAATACGGGAAGAGGGACTTAGAAATACGGAACAACCAGAAAATAATAACACAGAACACTTCGGAAGTTATGAAAGAAATTGGCAATGTGCACCGAATTTTAAGATGGAACGGCCGACACGACCTAACAATGACCGATATGCGACTGGCCGACATGATGATTTTGACTATAAGCTGTTCATTACTACACGTAAATTCAAAACATTTAAGAATTCCGGCAACGACATTCATCCACAAGCGTGGCTTCATCAATTCTATCATTGTTTTCCTCCCAACTGGTCATTAGAGCACAGATTAGAATTTATGTGTGGCTACTTAGAGAATGAACCAGCTGTAAGAATGCGGTCGGTCATTCACGATTGCCACAGTGAAGGAGAGTTTTACCATGCCTTCCTCTCAGCCCATTGGTCTCAAGCCACACAAGACCGAGTAAAACATAGCATCATGATGATGAAACACTTTGAACAATCTGAATTTTCCAGTCTTGTCAAATATTTTGAAGACATGTTGCATAAGAATCAGTATCTTTCAAACCCATACAGCCCCTCAGAACTCATCCGCATTTGCTTAATCAAATTGCCTGAACATTTACGACATGCTATTTTAGCAGGACGTTGCAAAGATGACATTGAAGCTTTTCAGGGACTCCTACAAGAATTAGAAATTGACACAGCCAGTCGCCGGATGCGAAAACAGGAAAACAATCACTACAGGTCACATCCGTCAAATTCCGTGACGACAGAAACAATAACTGGACACGACAAGGCTAGTCTTACAACGCAAATCGTGACCAAAACAGACACCACCCATATGACAGCCACTGGCAGAGTAATAACAGTTACAGAGAAAGATCGCATTTCCGAAGTAATGAATGTGACAGAAACAATCATAGAAACAGACAATATGGTAACCAGAACTATTATTATCAAGGGAGACAGAATACTTTCAGATGCAACAGTTCAGCGCGCAGTTACGATTCAGGGAGAAATTCTCCACCACGTGACGGACAAGGAAGAAACTACGGAACCTACTGACATGAAGACAGACGATATATTCGTAACGACAGACCTGAATTGCATCAGAACTGGCGGGATTTAAACAGGGCAGGGCCTTCTCGGCAAGGTGAATTTGTAGAAGTTGGGTCTCCTAATCCCAATAACGACGCGCGCCAACAAAGGGACAGACAATGACTCGCACCGCAGGCAGCCGCATGCGCCGCCTGGTTCAGAGAAAAATAACATAGACGCTAACCTTGAGAAAAATTCCAGTATTCTTTACCGACGTATACCGCATGATAATTGCGTTGAAGTTGAAACTCTGCGTACTAGGAAGAGTAAAGGTTTACACCACATTTCACATACAAAACCGTTTATTGAAAGATAATCTGTTTTTTAACTTAGTCTTTGCCATAAAACTTTCACTTTACGCATTAGTACAATTTTTCACACTGAGAAACATGCAACAATGTTTTGAAGTTAACTATCCAGTCTAGAACCTAGGGAACATTTTTAAGCAGAAATTACGAATGCATTGTTATAGTGAACAGACGACACAGTGTTGTTATTTGTACATTCTTGCATGTTAGTTGCACGATTATGTAACGACTATAAGGATACTTAGAACATATACTGGTACTGCTAATGAGATTTTAATGCAACATTTTGGTTTACTTGAAAATACATTCTGGATTTAAAGTACTTTCTGTGAAATACCAGATGTCACAGTGGTTAGTTTATGTGACAGCTACACGATTTTATCACGACGCTACTAATGAGTGACAATTTACAATGTTGCTTTTTCAGTGTTTCTGTTTTATATCTGCACAGTTTTTCTGTATTGTTCTGGAAAGTAAAACATGTTTTAGTAGTAACTTTTGTGGTATAGCTACAATGAGACAGCCTTTTCTGTAGCACAACAATACGTTACATTATAGTACTTTCTTGATCACTGTAAGGTACGTAATAACTACGATATCTATACGCAAAGAATTTCACTTTCGTTTATGATGTAAGTAGATTGACTTCAGCAGAACTTAGCTTTCGGAGGACGATAACTACGAGACTTCCACAGAGATTATCTTACAACATGACACACAGTTTAGCGCTACAGTACACGTATTTGAGTGATTAATTTTGCACTTAAAACATTTATTTTTTAAAGATTTTTGAATTACAATGATACAAAGGTTTTCCATGATACATTTCATTCCATTGCTGTAATCTGTAACACCTGAGGGTATTATACATTAATCCTCAGGGGGGTACACGCTTACTTTGTGTACCATTTGTGTGGCAAACACAAGGAGCCCTAGTTAATATGGTATTTGCTTATACAACTTTACACATCGGTACCATATTTCTCCAACACAGAATTACACAGCTATCTGATTACTTAACTGAGAGAGACAAACATTTTTTTTTCTACGTCAGTGACAGATGTTTACGCAATTACGCAATTGGATAACCTCACACTTATGAAACTGTATTTTGTATGTACTTTGTGAACTGTTCATATTTTTTCAGACCCATTGTGATATTATGAGAACTTTGAATGATGTATTTGGTATGGGATCATGATTTTTAAAGTACGTTTGAGGTAGATGACACTATTGAAATGAGCAGAGAATTTTTTTTAGGTTTTGACATTATTGCAGAAAGCTACGACGTTTTTGAGATTTGACTGAGGTATGTTTATGATCAATAAGCTGATGCTATATGAGGAATTTGATTATGCTATGTATTTATTATGATGAAATATTGAAGTGCCATCGCAAGATTGACGTGTCGACAAATATATATATGTGTAATAAGGTAAGGAGTAATGAATAGTGGTTAGGGACTCTGACTTGTGAAAAAGGATGTTGGAAACCAAGAATCGTACTTTAAGAGTTATGAAATGTGTGTAAATGCGTGAATGTATCACAATGCCGGCGAAAATTTTTTGGACACTGTTATATTCATAAGATTTTGTATCTACACATTTGGAACGCAAATTCTCGACCTCTGAAATTTACAGTGGCTGTAGCGGAAACTGCAGTCGTAAATATTTGAGCAAGAAAGGTAAGTGACCTTGGCGTAATGTGTTTTGGGCGCCCAGCTGAGAGGTAGACGTCTGACAAAAGAAAGCCATTAGGTGCAAAAAAAGAAGAGGCCATTATCCTCGCTATTGACATTCCTTTGTAGAAAGCATCGCAAATACGACACGCTCGAACTTGAAAACATATGATTACACTGTGGAGCTCTTAATTTATGATACTTACTAAAATACCTAAAAAAACGATGAGAAACATTTCACAGCTATTGTCTTGCTAGTTGAGAGGAATGCCATATGGCTTGCTTTATGTATTTATTTACTCATTTTGTTTAATATCTAGTTTCTAGCTGCACTGCAGCATTGGTTAAAATAAAATTTAATAGATGTACTAATATAAATATTTTATGCCTACAGATCCAGTGGTGGTGCACCACTTTAATTACATAGACATTAAGATGTGAATAGACATTTCCCTTGTCTGATTTGTTGTCTTTAGTGTAATATTTTCTCTGCTTGATCTTTGCCATGCTTAGGTATTAGTTACAGCATTTGCTGCTGCTGTTTGCCGTGCATAGTGCTACTAAATTTCACTTTGTATTACTCTGTTAAGCTAGTTTTACTACTGATTTATTTTTCTTGTTCGCTGCACAGTGCCTTATATTAGTTGTAATATTGCAATTGCTTTGCCTATTTAAATTTTTTGTCATTGATGTTTGTGTTAATTGTTTTGTGCTGCTGCATTGCCTTGTCCCTTAGTTTAGCATCTGGGCTCAGTAGATTTAAGTTAGCTTAAGAGGGGGTAGCCTATAAGAGAATGAGTTGCGATGAGTTTGAAGAAATGCACTGAGAGGCTATACGAGAAAAGTACAGAAAGCAGTTATAGATAGGACTTTTGGAAATAATGAAGAACGAAGGGAGATCTCCGAGAAGTAAAGAAAGTTTTGTTTGCAAAATACTGCAGTAAAACAAACCCTGTCCTTTCCTTGTATTATTCCGCTATATGTTTGTGTACTCTTGGGTATTTATGTTTTTCCTGTATTTATATGTTTATCTGATAAGACTTATGTTGTAGAATTTTTCTAATACTAAGCTACATTCACTATGATGAGGAATACTGTTATCCTCAAATATAATTGGCATTAATAATATGTTATTTACTTTGTAAATATGTTTAGACATTATTTATTCTGTTTTGTTTTAATGCTCATGTGTGAAGTTGATGTTTCAAAATTTATTCTGATCTTTTATGTATCTACTTATGTCATAATTCCTGTAACATTGATGTATATGTTTATTTCTATTCTGTTGTACAACCTGTACTACAAATGTTATCTGTATTGTTATGTTCTTTAATGATGTATTTTGTACCTTTGTAATTGTATTCTTACGTTATAAAATTGTAATTGACACATGTTCATCATATTATTAACTTGTAAGTTACATTTCACTGCAGACGTTTCTGTTGGTCATAGTATATGGACAATATGTGAGAAGTAGGGACTGTTAGTGTTTGCACGTGTGTTAATAATTCAGCAAGGGACTGGATAACAGCATTGCTGGTTCTAAGGACAATTCCAAAAACTTTGTGAGTGCACAAGTGGTGGTTATGGACTTGCTATATTATCCGCAAGACTCTTCAATGGTGATTGTGCACCTGCACAGTCACAACAGATGGCTGCTGGCCATCTCTACAAGGACTACAGTGGGTCTGCATCTTTGATGACCCACCAGTACCATTATCTCTACAAGGACTACAGTGGGTCTACGTCTTCGATGATCCATCAATACCATTATTTCTACAAGGACTGCAGTGGGTCTGTTCTGTGATGACCTACCCACCAATACTCTTCAAAACGTCGACTGACTCCACTGTGGGTTTACTCTGTTGCGGCCCATGACCTGTCTGCATATCGAGAGTCAGCACTGTCTTTCCGTTGGAAGGACAACGCTACTTCTTCAAGACTGCATGGAAATCCACTACTTCCGTGTGCATTTTCTTTTACTGCTCAGACTTTTAGAAAAACACTGATATTTTACTGTGATGAACGATCAGGACTGTTTTTATGGATTGTGAGAAAATTTTAGCTTTTGACCAACATAATATCAATAAGTGTGTGCATTTGATTTCTTTGTTATTGTAATTATGAAAAATTTTATCAAATCATTATTGGCCACTGTCCAAAACAATTTGTACAATTTTTTGTGGGGAGCATGGGGGCTATGTAAGTAGGCTGTTTAGGTTTTTTTATTGGTAACGCCACCTCTGTATGAAAATCACTGGCTGTGCTGTGTGCAGTCTGTGGCTGCTTTGCATTGTTGTAATACTCGCCATTGTAGTGTTAGGCAGCTGGCTGTGAACAGCACGTAGCATTGCGCAGTTGGAGGTGAGCCGCCAGCAGTGGTGGATGTGGGGAGAGAGATGGCGGAGTTTTGAAATTTGTCATGAACTGCTATATATATTATGATTATTGAGGTAAATACATTGGTTGTTCTCTATCAAAATCTTTCATTTGCTAACTATGCCTATCAGTAGTTAGTGCCTTCAGTACTTTGAATCTTTTATTTAGCTGGCAGTAGTGGCGCTCGCTGTATTGCAGTAGCTTGAGTAGCGAAGATTTTTGTGAGGTAAGTGATTTGTGAAAGGTATAGTTTAATGTTAGTCAGGGCCATTCTTTTGTAGGGATTTTTTTTGAAAGTCAGATTGCGTTGCGCTAAAAATACTGTGTGACAGTAAGCAAAGTCCTGTATAAATTGTTCTAAGGGGATGTTTCACGCTTCATAGCTAAACTCTGCACCGTGAGCGTTGCACAAGTGGCTGACTACAGTGCAGTGGTAGGTCGGCCCTGTTTCGGTGTGGCTTTGTGAGCTCTACGGTATGTTGTCAGAACTCTCCAAATAGAGGAACGGGCCGCCGTGACAAAACTAGAAAATCTGCTCAAGTTTAAGTAGCAGCAAAACACGAATTCTTTTAAATCCATTAGTGAAAACAAAGGATTCGTCATATCACAGTCAACAAATAATTCTTTCGCGAATTCCATCTTACAGTTGGCAAATGTCGTTTGAAATTTTCCTAAATTGTACCATTACTTTACTCATACCATGGGTACTTAAATGTACTCGGCGTACAAATTGTTAGGCATCAACGGTTTCAGGGAAAGTGCTGGTTTTAATGTTCGTTTTAAAGAGATTATACCTTATTAAAAGATATGGTAGCTTCTAATTCACATATTTTCATCTTAGAAATGCATTATTTCACATTTCTGTTGCATATGCTACTTACTCCAGTAAAACCTTGGAGGTAGAGGGCAAAAGCCTACAACTGCGCTACAGAAAAGTATTGTGCTCGTACAAGAGCGTGAAAATAATTCTACACAGAAAATAAATGAGTTAAATGGGCATTTGAGACACTAAATTAATTTCCATAGTCAATGCGATGACAGCACCTGGAAAATTAAAGCTAATGATGTAGTGTCTTCGTTGGAAAATGGAAATAAAACAGAAGGAAGAGCAGGCGTAGCTCTCCCAGGTCACAGACGGGCGAAATTAAAGTATATTACTCGATGGTTATTGTTTTGTTCAGCACGTACAACGACGATGCTGAGCAAATCATGAACAAAAGCTAAAGGCTGCGCCGTGTAAGCCAAACCGTTTGCTGTAAATGTTCCACATCTTGAGTTACCTTTACAGTAGGAACAGCTGCAGGGTGGCAGGAACAGGTTTTATTGACATACAACCCGTGTCATATTATGTATTGTGCAGCTCCGCAAGCGCGTAAATGAGATGAAACAAGTTCGGATGGACACAATAATAAAAAGGCGTCGCGAGATACCACCACTGAATTTTATAAAATGGAGAGTTGTTGCAACATTTCGGACTGAAAAGATGACACCATTTTTGCCCCAGTGGCGCTGGAAGTTTATCGACCAGTGCGAACGCAGGCTTAGATTTACGGGCAGTATATGCAGCAGGCAATGAATCACTTGAATTGTTCAGCAAACATTTTGATGAGCGATGGTCGTGATTATCCTTCATGTTTGCCGGCTGGGGCATTAGCATTAAATTTGGCTTTTCTCGTCTACTTGCCTAAACATGGAAATTCATTAGTAAAGATGCCCTCTCACCTTGAAGTCAAGCTCGATATCACCACTGTTGTTAGAGGTTGATCTCTTGCTCTACTTTACCATATGCTGCGTAATTATTGATGTGTTGTGATCGGCCACTACTCTACGAGACACCATTCTCTTGTATAGAAGAAATAAGTATAGACCAGAAGGCATTGAAGAGGATGTAGAGGAGTTACAGAAATTTGTGCAAGAAACAAACAATGTCGGATGCAGGAATATGACAAAGCAGACCTTAAAGTAAATGGAAATGCTAAAGATAGGTAAGGGTTAAATATTTTACTGTGGTTCTCGTTAAACATGTATTTCATGCTGTCGTGGTGGAACAATAAATAAAATAAGCAAATTTTAAGAAAATAGACGATCAAAGGTTGAGGAAAACTATAAGCGCTAAACTGTCATTTTGTGGAGCCGTCATAAAACGCAACAAAACTTTCAGCATGAGACTGTGTCACCCGAAGAGCTATATTATTGTATTCTTGCATTAGTGGCAATGCATATACCTCGATAGAAATTCGTATGTGGAATAACTAATAGCTTATAGGTACGCAGTTACTAAGTGGTCTGTTAGTACTTGTTTTCAAACAACACAGTGTGCAGTGAAGAGACGGTCAAAAGTATAAGGAATGGCTCATAGAAAGTGTGACCATTTTAAACATTGTTTGCTGTGGTATCGCGTAATTTCAGTAGGCGCAGGCGAGTGTTCTGAGAAAACTGTATGGTTTCCATGGTTTCCGTTCGCGTAAGAAGAGCGGCCATAAGTATTGAGACCATTCACTTTACGCAGTAGCAAGAAAGGCGACGAATTTCATGGACTAAACATATCTATTCACCCAGCATGAACCAACCTGAAAAATTGCAATGACTGTAGTATTGTCTGTTACGGAAAGGTCATATGATGTTGAAAACTACGTCCACTGATAAAGTAAGGAATGTGGAGGTTCTCCGTAGTACTGCGAAGAAAGGAACATACGAAAAACAATAATAACAAGAAGGGATAGCATAATGAAACATATGTTAAGACATCAGGCAATAACTTCCATGGTATTAGGGGGAGCTGTAGAGTGTAAAAACATGTAACGAAGACAGATATCGTTATACATACAACAAATAATTCAGGACGCTGGGTGTTAAGTGTTCCTCCGAGATGAAGAGGTTGGTACAGGGGAGGAAGTCGTGGCAGGCCGCAGTAAACCAGTCACTGATAACTGGAGAAAAGTAATCATAAAGAGAGACTAAAGCATTATCCATTCCACTAATACCTGATACCAGGATAATGTTCGAACGACGTTGCTGGAGGACTACAACAGACAAACTGTTGGCACCACTGGTTGTTAGTAATTGTACGATCTGAAGAGTGTTGTGACTGAAAACTAATCATATATGAACGTTGTGTGATAGTCCACTGTTTCTATAATTGTGCTCGAGAGACCAGACAGGTGCAGTAGTTTACGAAACACACTTCAGTTCGCTGAGCACTGAGTACAATGCTTTATGAGCGGGAAGCAAGTGTCTCTACTGAGCAGGCCCTCGGCCACTAAGATGTCAACAGCGACTTTTAGGACGCAATCCCTAAACAATGAGGTCTGTCACTGTTTGGTCATATTTCACTGAGACTCCGGCAGCTATGCAGCGTTTCGCAACAGCAGATTTGCAGAACAGAGTGACGTGCTCCTCTTTTAGGACGTCCTAGTCAAGAATAAAGACGACGTCAATATGGCAAATGATGTATACGTGAAAACCACAGACACCGATCGCAAAATAGTGGTCTACGAAATCCCCTGCCAATGAGGCAACGAATATATTGGGGAAACTGTACTCGTGGTAGAGCTGAGGTGCCGTGAAAATCTGCGTTGCACTGAATTACGCCAAACCACCAATCACCTGTAGCCGACCGGAGTATAAAAACTGGCCATACTATAGATTGCAGAAAAGCTATATATTTATGCAGGCTTTTCTTCTCGGATTGCGTGGTTAAAGAAATTGGGGACGAGGACTGCATAATTAATAAAGAGAGCGGCCTGCAAGTTACACTGATCAGAGAAAAAGCAAAGCGATCCCATACAGCGTGGTGCACCGCTATCTCGACTGATCCGATGTTCCCATACTCGAATCTCAATAGATTATTTAAGCGAAGCCGGAGGTGCCTATGCTGCCCATGCTAAAATCACTAAGTTTGAGGAACATTTATGAATAAACTACCAAATAGAAAATTTTGAATTTTTTTTACATGTAGAGTGGTTTAGTATTGCAGTTATGACAGAGGGATTTTGGAGTATCTTTTCTAGTTTCCTTCCAATTTTTTTTATAAATGACCCAATTTTTTTACAAATAATTGCTTTATAATTAAACTGAAATGAAACTACTGAACATATTGACAAATGGCTGTGTTACAATGTACGTTTGACCACTATGAGTTCTGTATAAAAATTTAATCTCTCTAGCTTGAGTGGATTTTGAGAAAATGTTCCTTATATTCGAAAAATTCTAATTTATGGGAAATGGCTATCAAAGTTTCTCAATACATTCCTGCACTATAGGATGGATTATCAGGGTCTTCTTCATCCTCCAAAAGCTTCCTCTTCTGTCTTCTTTTCTGGCCTGTTTTTCCATCATACTTCATATGCCTTTCTCTTCTTTCTGCTCCCCTTATCCTTTCTCTGTCAACATTTCTTAGTGCTCATACAATGTTCACCCCAGCTGTAAATCCTAATGCCTTCACACTTCACACTGTTCCCTTGGTTGTAGGTTGCTATTGCAACATAAATGCCAAAGTGCAGTGTTTTTATGTAACAATTCTGGCTGTGGTAAGTCATGCAAAATTGGTTTTATTGCATTTATCACAGCTGCTGTTAAAAGCATGTTTGTGATCATAGTCCTTTTTTGCATTATATTTGCACCAGGAATCTTTTGGGCACAGGCAGTGTTGAGGGTATTCATTGGAAGAGTCAGTATGAAGGAATAATGCCCACACTGCTTTTCGCATGTCACTAACATTACTAGTATTTTGCCTTATAGCATACCCATAGTATCTCTGTAGACGTTCAATCACCTCATCAGTAAGCCTGCCTCTCCCTCCTATTGTCTTTCCATCACTGAGCTTACTTGAACCCAAAGTTTGTTTGAGCCTTCGAAGCCGTGCACCCATACGCTTTTGCACATGCCCAATGCATTCCAACTTCCAAACTACAAATTCATTTCCATATGGTTTCAGTTCCTCTATAGTCTTGAAACCTTTGGAGTCACCATCCCCAAGGTAGTATTTGTACCTAACGTTGTATCCGGGAACTGAACGTTCAAAAATTTGTTTCACTCCATCCATTTCCATTGCTCCACTTGATCCACTAAAATTTGCCTCATAGGTTCCACTGTGCTCTCCTTTGATTTTATTTTTGCACCTACAGTGTTTTGATACTATTGCAACATCTATCACTTTTGCACTATCACCACAAGTAGCAGTTACAACCTCATTTAGGGATTTATGACCCCTCTTCTGCCAGGAACCATCTAATGCCACTACCAAATCCCTAGAACCACCGTTCATTTCTACAGATTCCTCCACTGCTTCCTTCATGGTTTTCAAAGCCACATCTTCAACAGAGGATCCTACCAGTTCACAGTAGTACCCAAATTTGCTTGGAGGCGATGGCAAGTTCATAATACCACAAAACAGTTTACCAGCAGCAGACCTTTTTCCAATGGATCGAAGACCATACACAAGTCGAACATTCACATCATACACTCTAGATCGTAGATTCACTGGCATGTGAATTGTAGAAAGTCACTTGATACTTGCAACATGCACAGATTATCTTCATCTCACAAGCTAAACCAAAGTGCTTTGTTATCTCTAGTCCCACTCCTACACTTGAACACATTTTGCACAGAACACTTTCTTTCAGCACAGAAGATAATAATCCAATATTCAGTACTTCGTTAATATCATCACTGTCACTAACATATTCACGAAATCTGTCACTTCAACCAGTCAGCTTCTTGCCGGCCATGTGTTGCTTACAAGGAAACCTCCCCATCGCACCCCCCTCAGGTTTAGTTATAATTTGGCACAGTGGAGAGGCCTTGAAACACTGAACACAGATCAATCGAGAAAACATGAAGAAGTTGTGTGGGACTATGAAAAAAATAAGTAAAATATACAAACTGAGTAGTCCATGCGCAACATATCCATCAGCATGGATAATGCGAGATCAGGAGCGCCGTGGTCCCGTGGTTAGCGTGAGCAGCTACGGAACTAGAGGTCCTTGGTTGAAGTCTTCCCTCGGGTGAAAAGTTTAATTTTTTATTTTCGCAAAGTTATGATCTGTCCGTTCGTTCATTGACGTCTCTGTTCACTGAAATAAGTTCAGTGCCTGTGTTTTGCGACCGCACCGCAAAACCGTGCGATTAGTAGACGAAAGGACGTGCCTCTCCAATGGGAACTGAAAACATTTAATCGCAAGGTCTTACGATTCCTCCACAGGAAAACACGTCTGATATATTCTATAAGACACTGGTGACGGCATGTGCGTCACATGAGGGGAATATGTTGTCGACCCACCTAACTTGTACACTTGGCGAATGGGTAAAAAGAATCTTCTACCTTGTCCGATTTAGGTTTTCTTGTGGATGTGATAATCACTCCCAAAAAAGTGATGAAAACATAAGAGTTTGTCACATAAACTGCAACAAATGAATGCAACAGTTTCATAGTCACACAATTTTCACTGTGCTCTGTCAAACATATGTTTTAAAGTTTTCAAATTTTTCCTTGTGTAGACCGTCAAATCCTGCATACGTCCAAGCAAATCTGAACATGTCCTGGAATTTCGGAAAGCGAAGCTGATTATGTGTAAGTGCCTGAACTTTCATAATTGTCTGAAAATAAAAAATTAAAATTTGCACTCGAGGGAAGACTCGAACCAAGGACCTCTCGTTCCGCAGCTGCTCACGCTAACCACGGGACCACTGCGCTCTTGACCTCACGTTATCCTTGATGTTGGATATCCTACGCATGGATTACTCAGTTTGTATATTTTGCTTATTTTTTTCATAGTTCCACGCAACTTCTCCCTGTTTTCTCGATTGATCTGTGTTCAGTGTTTCAAGGCCTATCCACTGTGCCAACTTATAACTAAATCTGAGGGGGGTGCGATGGGGAGGTTCCCTTGTTAGCAGAAGAACGCACTGTTTCAGTAATTGTAGTATCGCAACTTGGTATTAGTGTTAATTTTCTTTTCCCTGCGTTCTTCCTCTTCTTATATACACGGTTACTAAAACGTGGCATCGTAACCAGAACAACGATTTACACAAGAAGTATAATACTACCAACAACAGGCGCAACACTGAACTTATTCGAAACGGTAAACAGCAAAGAGACGATGTTCCGCGCTCTTAGCGCTTCATTTGTCACAGAAAACAGTGTGGCCAACCCCTGCACACTCGCTGTATGCGTAACATAAAGCGTTGTATGCGTAACAGGCCGAGAAAATCCCAAGCAGCTCGCCAGGAAGTCACGAGAGGGTGTTAGATGCATTCAGCGGCCGCCCATTTCCTCTGCAGGTGTGGGGGAAAATGGTAATAACTCCACTTCTAGGGCGAGTAGAACAATAATTCAAAGTTTACATTAAAGAGGAATGCTCCAATTAATTTTCGGCAGCAAAAAAAAAATCGTAATTTTTTGGATTTGACCACCTCCGGCTCCCCTTAATCACACAGTCCCAGTATTTGGACGTCTGTGTCAGAAACTTGGGCTGGTCGTAGTCATTCTGTGTAATTTCGAGAAGGAATGTTCAGCAACCGCCGACTTCTTAGGCTACAGTAATCTGGTGTGCCGTTGATTTCTTGGCAGCGATCTTCAATAGTACGCCCCGTTTGACCCATGTAAGTCATGCCACATTCACAGGGGATCTGGTAGACCCCGGATTTCCGTAATTCCAGATCCTCCTTGACAAACGGATCTGAATCTGAATAGTATAAAGAAGTTATCTCACCATGAACCGCGAACGGAACTGATGCTGGACGCTCCGCGCCTGGTCGCGGACCGCGTTTGGAACACCTGTGGGAGTGGGAGAGGGGCGGGGAGGGGAGGAGATGAAAACCCGGCGCTGGCGCCTCGCCGGTCAGTTCGTCATCGCGATGGCAAAATGGTTCAAATGGCCCTGACCACTATGGGACTTAACTTCTGAGGTCATCAGTCCCCTATAACTTAGAACTACTTAAACCTAACTAACCTAAGGACACCACACACATCCATGCCCGAGGCAGGATTGGAACCTGCGACCGTAGCGGTCACGCGGTTCCAGACTGTAGCACCTGCAACCACTCGGCCGGCTGATGATGGCAACGTGGTCGCTTGCCGAAACACTGTGCCCGTTGGACTCACACCCGGATGTACACGTGTGAACTATTTCATCATGAAATACGCCGGGAGAAATTAAAGAATCACGTGAACTGTATTGTAGGCACGTACTGGTGGATAAACTGGCCATGTGGAGCTCGCGCGCTGTGACACCGACCATGTAATAAAATTCACCAACACTCTGATTGTAACTGAGGAAAGGAGATGCCGGAACTGTTTCTTCAGGGAGAATATAAAGACGTATTAACATGACAACAGTTTTAACAAGAAAGTGTAATGTCTCAATGTAAACGGATCTTGGGCTCCCAGGCTGCAGTGAAAGACAGCTGCAGATAACAAGTGAAGTATCGCAGTGATGATGAGCAGAAAATGTCTTTCCGACGTCCGCACGGCAAGTATATATAACCTTCAGTCGAGGGCTCGACTGTAGTGTATCACCAGAAATGGAGGATGCATCTTAATTAATGTAGACCATTTGTGCAGGTGAAATGTCAGAAAAATAATCGAAGAAACATCGGCCGAAGATAGCCGAGAAGATCCAACGGGCATAAATCCTCTATAATTTGTCAAATAACAATTGAATGAAATAATAATTGTGCCAAATAACAGTTGTGCCACTCAAAAACACTTTTCTTCATGGTTGTCTTCTGTTCTTTGTGTTAAATGTATCGTCTACTTGAATAATTTGCACTAAAATATACTCATGTTCGTGTAAACACATACTTCCCTATTTTTCATGATGTAACAATCATGTTGGTATCATATTCCGTATTTTTCAATGTCATTTAAAGGCAACCCATAATTATGGCAGTTCCCAGTCAACATCCTAGCGGGAAGTATTTGAAAACACTTGCCCAAAGTTACGAAGAGTTAAAACGTTAAACAAGACCCACCTTTTGTAGGCTACGTACTGCGTGTTTTGGCTGTAATAGGAGTGGACGCAGAACATAGGTTTGAAACTTAGTTCATCGAAAACGCAGACAACCTTAGTCTCTCAGAAAAGACTACTATGCTACAGTTCAATAAATCTATTCCACATCTAATCCTAAGCGGCACAAAAATAACTTTTTCTACTTCTGCAAACAACTAAGAGATAATTTTGGAGAATTAGGTAGACTGGACTGAACAACCAAGTACAGTATCTAAGAAGATGCCATCACTCATTCATTACAGAAATCTAATAATTAAAAAACTAAATAAATAAAAAAAAAGTTCCTCTCGAAACGAATCTCGTGGACCCACTAAGACTCTCTGAATTTCTTTATGGTTATACTGTTAATTGTGGAATTTCGTATGAGAACTGACCCGGACTATGAGTGACGACGATTGCTTGGGAGCGTCACGTCTGTGACGTTGGCTGTTTTGTATGTCTTCTATTGCTACGAACAAGGCTACGTGCCGACAAGCGCAGACGCTATTTGCCCCATCGTCTTTTCAGTCACTGAACTTTCTCTTATTCATGTTCAACCCTTACGCTGTTATCTGAACAGCATAGCAGAAATTATCTTTCTCGACAAGGAGAATTCTTTCTGTACCTCTTCATAGTTCTCTCTGCATTCTTAAAATCATTTTCTCTATCAGTAACCCATATTTTGAATGATCATCCTCAACATATAACATACAATGGAAATTAAATTTATTTCAACTTTCGAAATACAAAAAATGATTCATCTTCCATTACAGTAGCTATGCCTTCCATATCTGTCTTCATCCCACTCCTCTCGGAAAACATCTCTTCACCCCTTTCCCTCCTGCATGTCATACTGTCCGCTATTCAAAGTCTACTCTTTCTAAACAAGTGTTGTCACTGTTATTTCAATATTCGCCTCCTTCATTACCCTTTCTGTTTCTGATGAGCTAAAAACGGCTTCAAATGGTCTAAACACCATTTCATTGTTATTCTTAATGCGCTTTAATTTTATTATTGTCATTATTATTGAAACTTCCTGGCAGATTAACACTGTGTGCCGGACCGAGACTAGAACTCGGGACCTTTGCCTTTCGCGGGCAAGTGCTCTCTTGGGCGTAAGTAAGGCTTGGGTAGCTCAGTTGGTAGAGCACTTGCCCACAAAAGGCAAAGATCCCGATTTCCAGTCTCGGTCCGGCACACAGTTTTAATCTGCCGGGAAGTTTCATATCAGCGCACACTCCGCTGCAGAGTGAAAATTTCATTCTTGAATCATTATTATTAACGATGCCATTTACCATTGTTATTAGACGAGCGTACTGTGCAGGGTGGGTCAAATAAAAGTGGCCCGGACATGTTGAAACCGTTTGTAGCTGCGTTCACGGATGAGGAGAAGACCTGCAGTTACTTTCAACAGGATGGAGCAACTGCCCATACAGCCGGCCGAACCTGGGAGCACATTTACAAAATCTTTACGCCTGACAGAGTTGTTTGCAAAGGCCAGTCTGGTCGCGGCCCTAGCTTGCCATTCATGCCACTCGATCTCTTATTGTGCGACTACACTGTGTGGGGAGCCCTTATGTCTAAGACATATCGCAACAACCCTCATATTCTTCAGGAAGTGCAGCAGAACATTTCGAATGTGATTGCAGCAACTCCAGCAGTCCACTTTCGATCCGCCTTCAGCAACCTGCTGCCGTGAGCCCAAAACTGCCAAGAGATTAATGGTGGTCAATTTCAATATCTGCTATAGTTAGGTTAGTACTGTACTTCCTTTCCTCTGCTGCGTTTCTTTGTACCCTGAATCTCTGTACTCTGGGCCACTGTTATTTGCTTCCGTACTTTATATAAGAATATACAGCCGACAGTTGCAGGTTAACTTTATCGTTTACCTAGGTTTCAACGTTAGCAATAACGTCTTCTTCAGAACATAAAGTATCATTTGAATGTTTGCCTAAAACAGACCATGTCACACGTGTGAGTCGTACAACGAGGCCCATACAATGGGCTTAAAGTGAATTTCTACAACTTGTTTAATAGAAGTGACAAAACCCTATGGTTATGCATCAAATTTTATAAAGCTGACTTAGGACATGGCCTGTTTTAGGCAAACATTTAAATAATATTTTATGTTCTGAAGAAGACGTTATTACTAACGTTGAAACCTAGGTAAACGATAAAGTTAACCTGCAACTGTAGGCTGTATATTCTTATATAAACAATATCAGTTGCTGTCGCTGCATAAAAATGTTAAAACTTATGACTTTCGTACTTTGACACATTTTTCAGACTTCGCCCTATAATGGAAGATTAACATATTGTCATATTCAATGTTTAAATGATGACTGACACTTGTAAGCGCTGCAGCCTTTTTCTGAAATTACAGAAATTACTCCAGAAAATTAAGGTTCTCCAGAGTGGAAACATGTTCTAAGGTACAACATGGTGATACACTTATGAATATGTGTTGTGTTGAAATTTATACGCATTACATTCTACAGAATCTTGCCAATACTGTATACATTACTGCTCTACAACACACCAACAAGTATAGGTGAAATCTTATTAAGCAGAAGTATTATCAAAGAACTGATACCAGTTAAATATATATTGCAATACAAGCCATTGAAAGCTAATACAACTTTTCATTTTCAATACAGCTAAAAGACATTAAATAAACTTAGTTCGTTTGCATGTATATCATGTTTCATGGTAAAACAGCTTCTTCTCTTTCATGTAGAAGATGGAGCACGACTGAGAAATTTTGCCTAACTGTCCACATGTTATAAGGGATGTAAAGCGTATTAGTGCAGATACTTCTCTTGCCGACTGAGGGCGGTGTATTGGACAACATTATATCAGTATTTACGCCAATCGCAAGCTAATAACTATAGTTATTACGAGTGGAACGTTTTTTTTAAAAAAAAGGTTCAAATGGCTCTGAGCACTATGGAACTTAACATCTCTGGTCATCAGTCCCCTAGAACTTAGAACAACTTAAACCTAACTAACCTAAGGACGACACACACGTCCATGCCCGAGGCAGGATTCGAACCTGCGACCGTAGCGGTCACGCGGTTCCAGTCTGAAGCGCCTAGAACCGCACGGCCACATCGGCCGGCGGAACGTTTTCAGTTTGGTTAATACCTCCAAGTACATGTGGCAAGAAGAAGCCATTAACCCCCATTTTCCTATCGGCAGCAGGTCAGGTGTTGAAGTATCGACAAGTAGAGCCAAAATTGACAGTGTAAACTGACAGGTACGGTCTACTTTGTGTCGCAGTTACGACCACGGAGGAAACATCGGACAGAGGATTATGTGACGTGTCTGTGAGAAGACTGCTCGCCAAAAAGAAAGAAAAAAAAAACAACCAGTTCACTTTTGTGTGCACGTATCACGGTACCACGCATAAAAACATCTGCACTTATACCTGTTACACTTTGTATAAATACAAGGGGTGGAACTTTATTAGTGGCAACTATTTATTTACAGCCCGTACAAAATAGATATGTGTTTCAAAGTGTTACTCACCTTCAAAGTAGTCACCAGCATTGTGTATAACCCGTTGCCAGCGATATGGAAGTTATAGGATACACTTAGCAGTTCCAGTTGTGTTGACAGTTCGAGGGGCGCGGTCTATTGCCGACGAATTTGTAGCAGTTCTGAAGCGAATGCCGTGAAGTGTTTCCTTCAGTTTAGAAATCGAGTTGAACTCACGAGGGCTTAAGTCAGGGGAGTGTAGTAAGTGGTATAGCACTTAGCAGCTCCATCAGTCAAACGAATCAGTAACAGCTTGCACTGCACGTTCTTGAGCATTCTCCTGCAAAATGATGGTCTGGTTCTGCACAAAGTCTCACCACTTTTGTCTCTACGCTGTTCATTGTTGGAACACAACCTACTACCAGCTTAGAGACAGAAGTGATGACACTTTCTGCTGGACATGACCATCATTTTGCAGGACAGTGCTCAAACACGTACAGTGCAAGCTGTTACTGATTGGTTTGACTGATACGGCTTCTAAGTGCTATACCACCTACCATACTCCCCTGACTTAAGTCCTTGTGATTTCAACTCGATTTCTAAACTGAAGGAAACACTTCACGACATTCGCTTCAGAACTGCTACAAATTCGTCGGGCAATAGACCGCACCGCTCGAACTGTCAACTGCACTGGCACTGCTAAGAGTATTATACTTCCACATCGCTGGCAACGGGTTATACATAAAGCTGATGACTTGTTTGAAGGTCAGTAATACTTTGAAACACGTATCTATTTTGTACGAGCTGTAAATAAATAGTTGCCAGAATTAAAGTTCCAACCATCATAGTTCTAAAAATGTATTGCATTTTACTCACTGAAAATTCTGTACCTGGGGATTTAAAAATATATTCCTAACAGCTTTAATATATTAAACAGCACTTAAAAGTGTGTAATACGAAATATGTACGAATACTACGCAGAACGTAACCTCACGTCTAACAACAATAAAAATTGTGGAAAATTCCAGAAACTGCTTATGGCCGTCTCTAGTGCGCATTACTTCATGCGATTCTAAAACCAGTCACTACACTACAGTATCGGCCAAACGACTCCATGTTTTCCCCAGTGCACCATCCCCTAGTTACAACACTCTCCCTATTATTACTCACTGTTATTATTTCCCTTGGTAATTATAGCTTTTCTAAAATGTTCACATGTGTGCGAATTCCTAAGGGACCAAACTGCTGAGGGCATCGGTCCCTAGACTTACACACTAATTAAACTACTTTAAACTAACTTTTTCTAAGAAGAACACACACCAATGCCAGAGTTAGAAATCGAACCTCCGGCGAGAGGGACCACGCAATCCGTAACATGGCGCCTCAAACCGCGCGGCCATCAACGCGCCTATACTTTTTCTTATTATAACTTGTAAGACAAACATAATTGCACCAAAAGTATACACAGAAACTGAGAAAGTTTTTATAGTAAATTTTGGTATGTGTTGTTCACGGCCAGGCAAAGTATGCAGTTAACAATAGACGAATAACATTAACATCTTCGCCAAAAAATAATGTGCTCAAAGCAAATAACTATCATTATCCGTCAGCACATATACTAGGTAATACCGGAGAGAAATTACATTTTATATTCATATCATCTTATAACAAAAGAGTTCGATCGTTTTCGTGAGGAAAATCATTTCACGTGGAACCAGTAAAGTCCCGAGCCGTTAATACCGGCTAACCCAGTGCGCCCCCCGACGCCTGAGAGATAGGCCGCCGTGCACGTCTCCAGAGACAGCGCCTGGAGTTAGCGGCTCTGCTGCCCCCCTGCTGCCTTGATCGCGGCCGCCGCGTATGCAAAGCAGTCGGCTATTCTGCTCAAACTTGCTTCCCCGATAAGTAAACTTTGCTGTGCGTGCGACCGAGATATATGGCTCACGGTGACTGACGCATCTCCTAAGTTATTTATTCCTCAACTCGCTCGACGAAGAAAAATCGGATATTCGCGAGGATGTGCTCTTAACTCTATGAAACAAGTTTCAGGGGACATACATTCTGCAAACGAAAGTAGCCGATATGAAGGAGACTCGGTTACCGAACCCGACATAAATTTTCTGCAGGTAGAATGAAATCCTATCAGGATCGAAACACCGGCGTCCAGGAGATAGCCGTTGTTCCAAAAATTCAGCAAGCTAGCGAAACGCCAATGCGTATTTCCTGCCACCGTGCCGTAAAAAACACACACACACACACACACACACACACACACACACACAAGCGCGCGCGCGCGCGCGCGCGCGGGCGCACACACACACGCACGCACGCGCGAGCGCAGAGAGAGAGAGAGAGACGAGAAGAAGAAACGAAACGTGTTGTTAGAAAATTTCTTACGAAAAAATGACAGATTTCTTGTATAAAGCAGCTCTCCAAGTTTTGTTTCGAAATTAGCGCTATGTAGTTGCAGAGTGCAACACCAGGAGCACGCATGACAGAACATCTAGGCATTGGATTGGATTGTTTGCGGGAAGAGACCAAACAGCGAGGGTATCGTTGTCATCGGATTAGGGAAGGACGGGGAAGAAAGTCGGCTGTGCCCTTTCAAAGGAACCATCCCGGCATTTGCCTGGAGAGATTTAGGGAAATCACGGGAAACCTAAATCAGGATGGCCGGACGCGGGATTGAACCGTCGTCCTCCCGAATGCGAACATCTAGACAAATCATCCGGTACGCATTGTTGCATCGAGTTTGTTCGTGCCTAGAAATAAGCAACCCAGTTTTGAATCGAGACAGGATATCATTCGTCACAGCACAAGGAGAAAAAAAATGTTAGTACGGTATTAGTTAACTGCAGAGGCGTGAATGGTAGGGTCCCGGAACAAGTCTCGCTAATAAACGGTAACAATGCACACAGAGTACAAGGGACGGAAATCTGGCTAAAACGAGAGATGTCAACAGGAATGAAATTCTAAACTACGACTGAAATGTACACTGGAAAGATCGGTTGAACGCTGGTGGTGGAGGTCTGCTTACAACAATAAAAAGATACAATAGCTAGTGAAATCAGTACAGGTAAACAGTGCGAAGTAATCTTTGTGAAGCGTTAAAGCAGGATCGAACACGGCCATCGGATGCTTTTATAGACCCCCTCCCTCAGCAGCAGTAGCTGCGGAACATCTGAGGGGAAACACTGAAAACATCACTTTAGTCTCCCGCTCTACAGCTTGAAAGTTGGAACCTCCACCTAGAAATTACGTGACCGGAAAATGCTTTCCGGTCGCGTAAGTTTTAGGTGTATGTTCCAACTTCCAAGCTGTATATGAGGAAACTAAAGTGATTACGATGGCTAGTAGGGATAGAGACTCGTGAGAATATGTTCTAAATGCCTTCTCCAAAAATTACTTTGAGCAGGTACTCATGTAACCGACTCCTTAAGATAATATCTCATTTTTAGGCCTGTTTGATACTAACAGATCCAAACTTTACGACTCAGAGTAGAACATGAATATATGATCATTAGGCCGTTATAGCATCACTGAATACGTCTGTAAATAGGAATAGAAAGAAAGGCAGGAAGATCCTTTTGCTTCCCAAGAATTAGAAGAAACATAAATCCTAAGAAATCTTGGTCTTATGTTAAATCAATAAATGGATCGAAGCCATTTCTCCAGAGACTCTGTGAGCATAATGGCACTGAGGATGACACAGAAACGGCCGAAATACTAAGCATCTTTTTCCAAATATGTTTCACAGAGGAAGATCGCACTGTAGTGCCTCCTTAAATCGTCGTACGAACTACACAATGACAGATATTTAAATAAATAACCAAAGGGTATAAAAGTAACTGAAATTACTCAACAGAGGAAGGTCATTGGATAAGGCGGAATAAAAATTCGATTCTATAGAGACTATGGGAAAGAACTTGAACCTCTTTTAGTAGCAGCGTACCGTACGCCTCTTGTAGACTGGACAAGGGGGGAGAAGATTGGTGTTTCAAGTCCCATCGACAATTAGGTCTTTAGAGGCGTAGCCCAAGCTAGGAGTAGGGAAAGATGGGGAAGGAAGTCGACCATGTCCTTTCAAAGGAACCATCCCGACGTATGCCCGAAGGGTTTTGGAGAAATCACGGAAAACGTAAATCAGGATGGCGGGACGCGGGTTTGAAGCGTCGTCCTGCCGAATGCGAGTCCAATTTGCTTACCACTGCGCCACCCCGCTCGGTTCTTGTAGACTGAAGCGTTCATAATGATTGGAAAATAGCGCAGGTCTTTCCCTTTTTCAAGAACAGTCTTCGTACAAACGCAAAGTGCTATAGGCGTATGTCTCTGACATCGGTCTGCTGTAGAGGTCTGGAACATGATTTATTGCTAAGTATTATGGCATTTCAGAAGCCCGAAAATCTACTTTGCAGGGCTCAACATAGATCCCTGGTAGATCGCGTGTTCCTTGATTTTCGAAAGGCGTTCGTTACTGTGCCGCACTGCCACCTAATGAAGAAAATACGAGCGTACGGATTGAATAGTTTGTGTCAAACAGAACAAGCATATCATTCTTAATGCAGGAAAATCTTCAGACGTAAAAGTAAATTTAGGAGTTCCCCAAGGAATTGTTATAGGACCATTACTGTTCACAATACACGGGGTGTTTGGGTTTAAGTGCAGATATTTTTATTAGTGACTTAGGACAATGTGCTGAAAAACATTCCATAGGTATTTACTTCTTCTGCGGAGAAATAAGTATAACTGTTAGTAGTAGTAGTATGTTTATAAGTTCGTTAGTAACTCCAAGTACGTGTGCCAAGAGCCACTAAGCTGTAATGCTTATTTTCCCCTGAGCAGGAAGTCAGCTGTTGAAGTGTGGATGCGTTGGCACAAAAGGTTAGTCTATACTGACAGGAGAGGTCCACTTAGTTGTGCAGTTGCTACTGTGCGGAACACTTCAGGTAGTAAATTATGTGACGAGATTGTGGGAAGACTGTTAGAGGCTGAGAAAAAGAAATTAACACCGTGAAGTGGGTGTGTATTAAGGCACCAATTATCACATTATCTGCGCTTCTGCCCATAACAACCTGCACATAAATGACCTAGTCGATACCGTCAGAAATTCAATGACACTATTCGAGGATGATGGTTGCAGTGCTAGAAAATTTTAGCGAAAAGCAGACATACCTGAAGAGGATCGATGCTTGTGCTGGTGTGACAAATGACTCTCAACATATATGAATGTAATGTATTTCGAATACATATAAAGAAAGAAGCATACGGCGTGATCTGCAGTGGAGCGATCACGTGAAATTAATAATTCGTAGGACAGATGCGAAATGCAGGAAGTGCAAAATATCTGCGCAGGGATGGCTAGAGGACAAGTGTAAGGATGCAGAAGCATATACCTCTAGTCGTAAGATACTGCCAGCAGGAGAAGTAAACAGATCTTTGGAGAAAACCAGTTCAAGCAAACAAGGGAAAGCAGATAGGTGGAATGAGTATAAAGAGGGTCTATAGAAGGACGGTGTACTTGAGGGCAGTATTATGGAAATAGAAGAGGACGTAGATGAAAATGAAATGGGAGATATGATACTATGAGAGGAATTTAACAGAGCATTGAAAGACCTATGTCGAAAAAAGACCCAGGGAGTAGCTGATAGCTTTGGGAGAGCCCGCCATGACAAAACTCTTCCAACTGGTGGGCAAGATGTATGAGACAGGTGAAATAACCTCAGACTTCAAGAAAAAATATAATAAATCTAATCCCAAAGAAAGAAAGAAAGTGTTGACAGGTATGAAAATTACGAGCTATCCGTTTAATAAGTGACGGTTGCAAAATACGAACACCTATTCTTTAGAGATGAAGGAAAAAACAGGTAGAAGCCGACCTCGTGGAGGATCAGTTTGGATTCCGTAGAAATGTTGGAACACGTGAGGCAACAGCGACCCTACGACTTATGTTGGAAAATAGATTAAGGAAAGGGAAAACCTACGTTCTAGCATTTTTAGACTTAGAGAAAGCTTTTGACAATGTTGACTGGAATACTCTCTTTCAAATTCTGAAGGTGGCAGGGGTAAAATACAGGGAGCGAAGGGCTATTTACAATTTGTACAGAAACCTGACGGCAGTTATAAGAGTCGAGGGTCACGAAAGGGAAACAGTGATTGAGAAGGGAGTGGGACAGGGATGTTGCCTATCCCCGATGTTATTCAGTCTGTATACTGAGCAAGCAGTAAAGGAAACAAAAGAAAAATTTGGAGTAGGAATTAAAATCCATGGAAAAGAAATAAAAACTTTGAGGTTTGCCGACGAAATTGTAATTCTGTCAGAGACAGCAAAGGAACTGGAAGAGCAGTTAAACGGAATGGACAGTGTCTTGAAAGGAGGGTACAAGATGGTTCAAATGGCTCTGAGCACTATGGGACTCAACATCTGAGGTCATAAGTCCCCTAGAACTTAGAGCTACTTAAACTTAACTAACCTAAGGACATCACACACATCCACGCCCGAGGCAGGATTCGAACCTGCGACCGTAGCGGTCGCGCGGTTCCAGATTGAAGCGCCTAGAAGCGCTCGGCTACACCGACCGGCGAAGGGTGCAAGATGAACATCAAAAAAATCAAAATGAGGGTAAAGGAATGTAGTCGAACGAGAATTAGGTGATGCTGAGGGAATTAGATTAGGAAATGATACACTTATAGCAGTAACTGAGTTTTGCTATTTGGGAAGCAAAATAACTGGAGATGGTGGAAGCAGGGAGGGTATAAAATGTAGACTGGCTATGGCAAGGAAAGCGTTTCTGAAGAAGAGAAATTTGTTACCATCGAGTACAGATATCAGTGTTGGAATTGAATCATGGATGATAAATAGTTTAGACAAGACGAGAATAGAAGCTTTCTCAACGCGGTGCTACATAAGAATGCCGAAGATTACATGGGTAGATCACACAACTAATGAGGGGGCACTGAATAGAATTGGAGAGAAGAGGGATTTGTGGCACAACTTGAATTGAAGAAGATGTGGGTTGGTAGGACACATTCTGAGGCATCAAGGACTATCAATTTAGTATTGGAGGGAAGCGTGGAGGGTAAAAATCGTAGAGGGACACCAAAGAGATGAATACGCTAAGCAGATTCAGTAGGATGTCTATTGCATCAGTTACTGGGAGATGAAGAGGCTTGCACACGATAGAGTAGCATGGAGAACTCCATCAAACCAGTCTCTGGATTGAAGACCAGAAAAACAACAACAACAGGACAGATGCCAGACAGAAATCATCTCAAGAATTCTGAGGAAGTGTAGTCCATCAATAAATAGACTACGCAACACATGTACGACCAATACCTCAATATTGCTCGCTAATCCTCGATCCGTGCCAGATAGTATTGATAGAAGAAAAAGACAAGACCCAAAGAAGAGCATCACATTTCGTTACAGGTTCACTTGGTAAGGGCGAAAGCGTCTCGGAGATGCTCAGCGAACTGCAGTGGCAGACGCTGCAAGGGAGGGGCTCTGCATCATAGTACACTGACCTGTTAATTATCAGAGAGCGTAGGTTCCTACAAGAGTCAAGCAACATATTACTGCCTCCCATGTACATCTCGCGAAAACATCGTGAGAATAAAATCAGAGATAGTCGAATCCACTCGGAGGCTTACTAGCGATCGTTCTTCCAGAGAGCCATATCCGAGTGGAACAGGAAAAGGGATAAGTAATACTTGTACACAAAGTACCCTCACCAACCATCATACGATGACTTGTAGGGTGTAGATGTAGATGTAGAATGGACAGATATCAAAAGGTGATTGCTGTCGTAGCAGCAGCAGTAACTTACAACGAATTGCACGCACATGCTCTTTCACTCGTATTGACGAACACATACAACTACCCCCCCCCCCACACACACACACGCACACACATGCCCATATTGAGCACCTGCAACATGAGTAAAAATTTTTGAAAGATTCTCTATCCACCATATGTGTCTTTTTTTCTCTAAGTCTTATAATTTTCGGACAGTCGACGCCTGAAACCCTGTAGCTGTTTATAAATAACCCTATATAATCCAATGAAGGATGCTAGAAAAACTGCGCTGGAAAATTAAATTCACGCAAACAGTTCTAAGAAAATAAATTTCATTGTCTGTCAGGGGATATGAGCTCTAAGTTGGGTATTCGGAAAGTTAGTTTCGATCGGTCACGAACGGAAATCACTATGAAAATTCGCCGACGTTTTGCACTGGTGTGTTGGACACTGTCACCGGATAGTATTGCCGTCGATCGCGCCACGTCGCTCTTTTTAGTTCTGAGAGCACAGTGAGCGCGTGAAGATGCCTAGGAAGCAGTGTATCCAGCCGAGTATAGGGGCCTGGTGAGAGACTTCGCCTGAGAATGCAGCTCACATAACACAGCTTTCATGTGGTTCCTTCTTCATGACAATTCTCGGCCGCAAGCAGTAGGAGCAATGAAAATGATCCTGCAGTGTTTTCTTCCGATGGAAAGTTTTCGATCACCTGCAATACAGCTAGTAACTGGCTGCCCCAGAGTTTCGAAGCTGTGCTAACATAAACCGCTGGCTTTGAAAGCAAGACTTTGGCACAGTCAGCGAGCTGTAGACCAGCGTACAGACTTAGCGGAAAGCGGAGGCGGCTGCCTTTTACGAGGAGAGCATTGGAAAGTTGGCACAGCGCTACGACAAATGTGTATGTAGGAGCGGGGAGAAGTAGCTGTATAGCTTTAAGGTGTAACTACATGTTGCAAATAAAGCATTTTTGATTTTCAAAATGGTTTCCATTTCACGTCCGATCGGAACTTACTTTCCTAATAACCCTCCTTTGTAAAATCAATTGCGGGAGGTGTCTAGGACGAAGATCAAAATAGTGCTGTATTCAACACGAGAAATAATAGTGAAGCGCCAGGCGTAAAATACGGTGGAAGCACAACTTTTATCAATTATAAAAACACATAAGATGGAGTTACAACAAAGAAACTATGGAAAAAACTTTCTGAAAATTGTCTTCCAAGCCATATCGCAGGAGCTGTGAAAAGTATGTACGGATGCTATGGTATTTTAACAGACCAACGTACTGATTAAGTGTTCTTCCTTTTTTGGGGAGTGATCAGCCATAAGACTGGCTTAACGCCTTCTACAACGGGTTCCAACGGGTTCATCTCAGAGCGGCTGTCTCACACAACGGCCTTAATAACTTGTTGGATATATTTCAGTCTCTGTCTGCCCCTACAGTTTTACCCTATACAGGTATGTCTACTATCATGGATGTTATTCATTAATGTCTTAACAAATGTCCTCTCGTTTCATCCCTTCTTCTTGTCAATGTTTTCAATAGGGCTCTGAGCACTATGGGACTCAACATCTTAGGTCATAAGTCCCTTAGAACATAGAACTACTTAAACCTAACGACATCACACACACCCACGCCCGAGGCAGGATTCGAACCTGCGACCGCAGCAGTCCCGCGGTTCCGGACTGCAGCGCCAGAACCGCTAGACCACCGCGGCCGGCGTCAATGTTTTCCATAAGTTACATTTCTAGACGATTCTGTGGAGAACCTCCTCACTTCTGTATCTGACAGCCACCTAATTTTCAACATTCTTTGTTAGCATTACATCTCAAAGGCTTCTATTCCTACTCTTCCAGTTTCCCACGATTTATTTTCCTACAATGCTGTGTTGAAAATGCTCTTTCTCAGAAATAAGTTGATAAAACCATAATAACAAGTGAAGAAGCTAGACAAGGATAAAATGTTTTGAAACTTCCTGTCAGTCAGTTTGTAGTTTAAAAATTAAAGATAAGGTTCAAAAATGTATCTATAAGGATACATCTAAGTCAGCAGATGAGAGTGAGTACATTATTATTCGTAATGATTAGGCAGCTTACATGTGAAAATGACCTGCAACAATTTCTCCACACAATACAAATTTCGGAAATTTATAAGTGGAAATCGCGACATAACAAGTTAAGATTTTGTCATTTCGTGAAAAAAAAGGAAAAAGAAAACAAATTAAATTAGAAGTCAGTATCGATAATGTGATTTTAGAAATGGTGACGTATTAGAAACACCTTGGGATACATATATGTACACTACTGGCCATTAAAATTGGTACATCAACATGAAATGCAGATGATAAAATGATATTCATTGGACAAATATACACTACCGGCCATTAAAATTGCTACATCACGAAGATGACGTGCTACAGACGCGAAATGTAACCGATAGGACGAAGATGCTGTGATATGCAAATTATTAGCTTTTCAGAGCATTCACACAACGTTCGCGCCGGTGGCGACACCTACAACGTGCTGACATGAAAGTTTCCAACCGATTTCTCATACACAAACAGCAGTTGAACGGCGTTGCCTGGTGAAACGTTGAGGTGATGTCTCGTGTAAGGAGGATAAACGCGTACCATCACGTTTCCGATACTGATAAAGGTCGGATTGTAGCCTATCGCGATTGCGGCTTATCGTATCGCGACACTGCTGCCCGCGTTGGTCGAGATACAATGACTGTTGGAAAATATGGAATCGATGGGTTCAGGAGGGTAATACGGAACGCCGTGCTGTATCCCAACGGCCTTGTTTCAATAGCAGTCGAAATGACAGGCATATTATTCGCATGGCTGCAACGGATCGTGCAGCCACGTCTCGATCCATGAGTCAACAGATGGTGACGTTTGCAAGACAACAACCATCTGCACGAACAGTTCGACGACGTTTGCAGCAGCATGGACTATCAGCTCGGCGACCATGGCTGTGGTTACCCTTGACGCTGCATCACAGACAGGAGCGCCTGCAATGGTGTACTCAACGTCATTTCAAAACGTCATTTTTTCGGATGAATCCAGGTTCTGTTTACTGCATCATGATGGTCGCATCCGTGTTTGGCGACATCGCGGTGAACACACATTGGAAGCGTGTATTCGTCATCGCAATACTGGCGTATCACGCGGCGTGATGGTATGGGGTGCCATTGGTTACACGTCTCGGTCACCTCTTGTTCGCATTGACGGCACTTTGAACAGTGGATGTTACATTTCAGATGTGTTACGATCCGTGGGTCTACCCTTAATTCGATCCCTGCGAAACCCTACATTTCAGCAGGATAATGCACGACCGCATGTTGCAGGTCCTGTACGGGACTTTCTGGATACAGAAAATATTCGACTGCTGCCCTGGCCAGCACATTCTTCAGATCTCTCACCATTTGAAAGCGTCTGGTCAATGGTGGCCGAGCAACTGGCTCGTCACAATACGCCAGTCAGTACTCTTGATGAACTGTGGTATCCTGTTGAAGCGGCATGGGCAGCTGTACCTGTACACGCCATCCAAGCTCTGTTTGACTCAATGCCCAGGCGTATCAAGGCCGTTATTACGGCCAGAGTTGGTTGTTCTGGCTACTGATTTCTCAGGATCTATGCACCAAAATTGCGTGAAAATGTAATCACATGTCAGTTCTAGTATAATATATTTGTCCAATGAATACCCGTTTATCATCTGCATTTCTTCTTGGTGTAGCAATTTTAATGGCCAGTAGTGTACAATTATAATCGAGACAATGAAGGTAAATATGTAATTTCCTATGAGGAAAACTTAGGACGTAGGACGTTAGGAGGGGCTACCGAGGAAAACAAAATTATGAATCATATCCTGCCCCAGGTCTGTTGAATGCGGACAAGGTAGGGGTGCTAAAACGCAGAGATGAATCTCAGATGCAAACAGCAGTAATGTTGCTCCTAGATGCAGTTAAGAACTTCTCCAAATGAAACAACTCAGTAAACCTGGACACCAGGAAACAATGAGACATGTGTTACGAGGGAGGCAAAATAAATAGTTCAAATATGTGCTGACAATGGATTACAATCGCATAACGTACGTGGTTTCTGTATGTCCCATTACCATGCATTCATTCTTCGATTTCCGCCTTTTAAGCGTCTGAAAATTTCCTGAAGGATTGCTCAGAGCAGTGTTACTGATGCGGACTCTCCTTGCCGGACTCTTCTTTCCGCAAGTGCTGGCAGTTCTAGTGGCTGAATGGATGGTCGCAGTGCAGGCGGTCTGAGGCTGATAGAGAAAGATGCGTTCCCTGGCCGTGTCACGGCGTGCAGCCACGCTCTGCTGTTCGTCTGCAACTCAGGTTTAGGACCCTCCTGTTCCGTCTTCATTTCTGAAAACAGCGACAGCCTTCCACTAAGGGAAAGGAAAACTGAGTACTCTAAACCGAACAACCGGTATATTCGGTGACGTTTTACTCACAGCTATCGGCGAAATGCGATGGAGTATATCTGAGAGGTGCTAAAACTGGTTGTGGGTCCAGAACCTGTTGTAGACCACAAACTGCGGTATGCTACTGAAATGAGATAGGTTTTTACACTACAGGCTAATATGAAAGCTGAGCTCCAATAGATGAAAAAAATCAATTAACAAAAGTATTCTTAGTCTCTAATCAATTACTGATTGCATGGTAAGGTCATATTATAATTAGCAAATTTGTCAGTAATGCTATTATATAGCCGGCCGCGGTGACCGAGCCGTTCTAGGCGCTTCAGTCCGGAACCGCGCGACTGCTACGGTCGCAGGTTCGAGTCCTGCCTTGGGCGTGGATGTGTGTGATGTCGTTAGGTTAATTAGGTTTAAGTAGTTCTAAGTCCTAGTAGACTAATGACCTCAGATGTTAAGTCCCATAGTGCTCAGAACCATTTGAACCATTTTTTTTTCAATTATATACAATAGACAGGCTCCCAGTTGTAACTATGATATGCTGTTACGGGGTCCCTTATACTTACCTCTACACTTTTCCTTGTTTCATGTAAGAGCGAAAGGGCACACACTGAAGCGGAAACCCCTTCTTAGATATATTTGGAAGTCTTCGGTGTTTCAGAAAAGCTGTTCTCATAATTACTGCAACTGTGGGGACTTCATGCTCCGTACAGAATGAAGTGCTATGGACTGATGGACGCCGTGAACGTCTTGATGAAAGCCAATAGTATTATTTTTCGTTTCTTTCCCTATAACTGCAACACACTGACATAATATACAGCGTGTATCGAGTATAAGTGAGACATTTCTATTGGTGGCTGATTACGGTGTACTGAACAATATTACATCAGTATTCACGTCATTTGCAGACTGATAATTAAAGGTGGACTTATTTTTTTAAGGTAGGGTAGTACCTCTATGTACATGTGGCAAAAGGAAGCTGTTAACGCTTGTATTCCCCTGGGCAACAAATCTGGTATCTTGTGAAAGCGTCAACGCAAAATGGTTAGTCCATATTGACAGGCCTTATTATGTTAGTGGTGCTTTTTTTAACGGTCATTCAGGAAACACTAGGTTGTAAAGTTTGTGACATATTTGTGGGAAGACTGTTCGCCACAGAGAAAAAACACTCGTTGTATAAGTCCTGTATATGTTTGTTACTTAGTGTTATTTAGTAGTACCTATGAAACAGTTTCCTTCATGCTGCGCGGCATATCTGCTGTTATTAAGATGTTTAATCTGTTGTGTACAATGTATCGTTTCTATGTAAGTTTTGATAATACGTGTAATAAATGTAACTGCACGTAAAACTGCTGTGGGAGGGAGAGAGCGCTGTAAGGCGTCGGCAGTCGTCGACCAGAGAATAGGTAATTATTGCTGCTAGAAGTAGTCCGATAGTGTAACACACGTGACGAAATAAACTGGTGTCTTTCATACAACATACAGCATGTTACAGTGATTTTTCATTTTCACAAAGTGCGACAGTGACCAAAGCAACAATTTTAGGTGGCGGATGTGTATTTTATAAGTGCGATGGTAAACGGATGATTGTAGTATTTGCTTCAACTGTGTAGTCTCCAGCAGAAGCAAATGCAGAGGCATTTCAGTCGACAAACTAATTATATTCACATCACTAGGAGTGTAATGATTGTGGTTGTATATTTATAAGGGCACTACGCTGCCACCACCACCATCCAACTGCGAACAACATTAGAAGATTGTGTTCAACATTCACAGCTAAGCGACTATAAAAGCTTCGAACTGTCAGGAAACTCTCCGTAAGCAGAATTTCTTTTGTCTGTTCTTCTACTTTCAAGACTTTACAGAATCGTTACTTTGTAATTAATAGTCGGGCCCGGTGGCCTAGCGGCAAAGTGTGTGCCTGGAAATTGAGAGTTTGAGGAACGGAAATCCAGACGAACTACGGAAACGTTTCATTCTGCTGGCTTTTAACACAGACTATACCTCTCAGTGAGTGAAAATTGACCAGGAACGACACGTGGTTCGGATTTCACGTTAAACTGTAGGCTCCGTTTCCCTGGTACGACACTGGGTTTGGGAAACGCTGCTCAGTAAAGTCTCGTCCAGTTGAAAGACTTGCGTTACGCAATTGAGCATCATTATCAGTAACTCTGTTAAACGTACACGTACTTTTTAGTGGTCCTAGTGCTGAACCTTTATACAGTGTTGAAATGCCCATTTCAGTCATTTTATGCAACTTTATTTCAAAATACATTAATCCAAAATTTTTCTTCATTTTGTATGTATATGCTTTTTGAATCTTTTGTACAAAATCCAAGAAATGGGCAACGTAATGCTGTGTGAAATCTTATGGGACTGCTAAGGTCATCAGGCCCTAAGCTTAAACACTACTAAATGTAAATTATCCTAAGGACAAACACACACAAACATGCCCGAGGGAGGACTCGAACCTCCGCCGGGACCAGCAGCACAGTCCATGACTGCAGCGCCTTAGGCCGCACAGCTAATCCCACGTGGCAACGTAATGCTTTGTTCCGTAAACATCGGGCGAATATTAAAATCTGAGAAATTTGGGCTCGTGTTGAAGTTAATCTAAAATCGTTTACAACGCGAAATTTTCACGAAAGTACCAGTAAAAGTCGAAAATAATAATGGAACGGGAATTACCTTTCCCACTCCCTCTCCGCTTTCAAATAACGGGGTGTGGATATAGATACACTTCTTCTGCGTCTCCTCCATTTTCTAACAGCAACGATGTCGGTGAGCGTTACAGTTTTACACCTTAATGATCCTTTCAGTTACTTCATTATCCTTTTCGACGTTCACGTTTTCTACGACGCCTTTATTTAACGCAAAAGCCATTCGATGTTGGGAACCCAGTTTCATTCGTCCCACTTAATTACTCGTCTGCCTGGATGTTAAGTGAAACACTCAGTCCATCGCTAGCGTACGTTTGACTTCGCACAGCAGTACGCATTCTGAAAGGCCGTTAAGCGGCGCCACACTGCAGTGTCACTGGAGCTGCGCTGCCGTCAGAACGCCCCTCTTTCACCCACCCTCCATCGCCCACCCTCCTACCACCCTTAAATTTCCATAAACTGTTAGCCCTCGCGGTCTGCGAAGCGACGTTCGGACGGCATTAATTCAAGTCGCGTCCCAGTGCCGCTGCAGCCGTTATACCGACCTGAGACATCAGCAGTCCTGCACAGCTCGACGGAGCGACAGGATTTCTGGTCTCACCAAGCAGATTGTCTCGTCTTCTTAACCGGGAGTCATAAAAGAGTGCTATCCTTCGGATGATGTTCTTGTTTCCGGTTAGTTGCACCCATACCGGCAAATTGTAGCGATAATCGATGCACTCTTATAATCGCAGCAATGCCGTGCTGACCTACAGTGGAATTACGCGAATGAGTCAGAAACGTTACAACCACTAACATAACAACGTGTTGGTCGAGCTGTGGAACGAAATACAGAAGCAATTCGGCGTAGCCTAGTTTCGACGAGTCCTTGGTAGGTTTTCCAGAGTGCGCCACCAGATATCTATGTATAGATAATGCAAATTCCCATAAAGTACGGACTGCGGTTGTTCGCACCAGGCGAATTTGGTGGCTGAGTTTAGTATTCCACACCTCAAGACACGTAGCACGATTCTGGCCTTGTGTCATGGACCGTTCCCCTGCTGAAAGATGTCCTCACCGTCTGGGAAGACATCAAGCATGGCTCAAATGGCTCTGAGCACTATGGAACTTAACACCTTAGGTCATCAGTCCCCTAGAACTTAGAACTACTTAAACCTAACTAACCTAAGGACATCACACACATCCATGCCCGAGGCAGGATTCGAACCTGCGACCGTAGCAGTCCCGCGGTTCCGGACTGCAGCGCTAGAACCGCACGACCACCGCGGCCGGCCATCAAGCATGAATGGGTGCAGGTAGTCCGCAACATTTTCGCGTACTTCGCAGATTAAATAGCTACAACATTTCGCGACCCTGTCAGCAACTGTATAAATATTAATTTAAATTTTGATAATCAACAGCCTCAGTTGCACCGTTTACCTATAATTTATTTAGGTTTCAGTCGGGATAACCCAACCGTCTTCAGAATAACAGTAACTACCGTTTGTCCATAGTGGACATCGTCAAGCTAAAACTACAAATCCATAAATTATAGTCGGACTGTAAAATTTATCTGGAACTGCCTCGGCCCCTCTTCGCGACCGCGATGCGGCAGCCACGATTGCTGTACCGGAACTGACCGTAGCGTCATGAGGCCCGCCTAGGCGGACACAGTACCTTGCACCTCCGCATAAACCGCATGATAGTTACTTTTTGGGGCAAGATGTGATCTTAAATCCTGCCCTTGAATTTACTAGTGGAGTGAACTAAAAAGTATAGCTGAAAAGCTGAGGAAAAGTGCGTATACGTTAACCTGTACTTAGGTCGGCTGGCCATTAAAGCTGCTACACCACGAAGATGACGTGCTGCAGACGCGAAATTTAACCGACAGAAACAAGATGCTGTGATACGCAAACGATTAGCTTTTCACAGCATTCACACAAGGTTGGCGCCGGTGGCGACACCTAAAGCGTGCTGACATGAGGAAAGTTTCCAATCGGTTTCGCATATACAAACAGCAGTTGACCGGCGTTGCCTGGTGAAACGTTATTGTGATGCCTCGTTTAAGGAGGAGAAATGCATACCATCACGTTTCCGACTTTAATAAAGGCCGGATTCTAGCCTGTCGCGATTGCGGTTTATCGTACCACGACATTGCTGCTCGCGTTGGTCGAGATCCAATGACTTGGAATCGGTGGGTTCAGGAGGGTAATACGCAACGCCGTGCTGCATCCCAACGGCCTCGTATCACTAGCAGTCGAGACGAAAGGCATCTTATTCCCATGGCTGTTACGGATCGTGCAGCCACGTCTCGATCCATGAGTCTACAGATGGGGACGTTTGCAAGACAACTACCATCTGCACGAACAGTTCGACGACGTTTGCAGCAGCATGGACTATCAGCTCGCAGACCATGGCTGCGGTTACCCTTGACGCTGCATCACAGACAGGAGCGCCTGCGATGGTGTACTCAACGGCGAACCTGGGTGCACGAATAGCAAAACGTCATTTTTTCGGGTGAATCCAGGTTCTGTTTACAGCATCATGATGGTCGCATCCCTGTTTGGCGACATCGCGATGAACGTACGTTTGAAGCGTGTCTTCGTCATCGGCATACTGGCGTGTCACGCGGCGTGATGGTACGGGGTGCCATTGGTTACACGTCTCGGTCACCTCTTGTTCGCATTGACGGCACTTTGAACAGTGGACAGTGGCCAGCACATTCTCCAGATCTCTCACCAATTGAAAACGTCTGTTCAATGGTGGCCGAGCAACTGGCTCGTCGCAATACGCCACTCACTACTCTTGATGAACTGTGGTATCGTGTTGAAGCTGCATGGGCAGCTGTACCTGTCCACGCCATCCACCTACTGGTGGTTTCACCGTCCTTTAACCACTGAACAGAGATGCAGACGACAGTAGCACGTGAAGTGGAGACTAGCATCGCCATTGCCACGACGCCCATTCTCTGATGCAGAACCACATCACTCTGAGGTTTGTCAAGGTTTCTTACGTCACTGTAGTTTCCTATTTACGGCCTGTGCCTTATCTAGAATGGTCCTCCCACTTTCCTCTCCTCCTCTTGCATACTTCCTTGTCTCGTCATGTTCCCGCAATGGCACCATGAGGCATTCAGACTTTGGACGGCCCGTGGTCAAGTGTTTTGAGTCGTCTATGTGTATGTGCCTGTATTTTGAAAACTTGTTGCAAAAGGTCTATGAGGAATAGTGTACAACCGTTTCACCTTTCAGATAAGTCTTTATGGTACTTGGTTCAGTTGTCACCTTTTACGTCCACACATACAGAGCGCTTCAGTTCCCCTAACGGCAAACTTTTTGCAGCCCGTAATGATTTCAAAAATCACCTTCAAGATTTTCACATTTTCACGCTCGCTATATGTAAACGATTAGTACTATAGAAAAAATAAACAGAACCTTTCTGTAAGAAATTTAATATACTTAAACTTTTTACTGGGACACGTTTTCGCTGGAGACCACGGTATTGGAGTTAAATTTCCTACAAATACGCCCTGTTCATAATTTCTGTAGGACTGACAGTTAATGCGTAGCAAGCAAGAGAATATGAAAATCTTGCACGTGGTATTTGAAAGCACTGCGGGTAGGGGCAGTTGAACCCCCTGTACAGCCCGCAAACCACTGTACAAAATGATGCGGTGATGATGTTAAAAACCTTCAGGGAAAATGGGGAACGGTAAATGTATCGACCTGAGGTATGGGAACCAGCTCCGAAAAGAACCTATTCGAATGTCATGAGGCAAAATCGTACTGATACCTCTGACAGGCCGGCCTTGTGGCCGTGTGGCTCTAGGCGCTTCAGTCTGGAACCGCGTGACCGCTACGGTCGCAGGTTCGAATCCTGCCTCGGGCATGGATGTGTTATGTCCTTAGGTTAGTTAGGTTTAAGTAGTTCTAAGTTCTAGGGGACTGATGACCACAGATATTAAGTCCCATAGAGCTCAGAGCCATTTGAACCAACCTATGACAGCGAACCTCTTCTACTGCAGGGTCTTTGATTTCCATATTTTGGAAAGAGGTATTACGGAAAATGTAAAAGAAAAAAATTGCCCAGTAAGCACTTTAGGAGTGCTTACCTTAAAGGAACAAGAATTTGTTTGCTTTTGTTGCTGTGAAACACGTATCGTCTATCGAACAGGCTCTATAACACATGCGTTTTAGAGCCTATATTTAGTAAACAATTCTTTGTCGCGTTGGTCGATACCTACTCCTGAAACATGGAAAGCACAGAGTTTGCAGTGGAAGGCGTCAACTGTCAAAGATTTCAAAACAATTTTAGCTTATAATTACCAGGGTGTCTTACCTCCAAATATTTACCCTTGTCCATCATCACCGAAAGTCTGTAACGTCATCACGGAATCACCTTGAATAATGCACACCGGAGAGTAATCCGTACCCGTATGAGCCACTTTCTGTACTATGTCATTCGGGTACAGAGTGAGGGAAAGCCATGGGTGGTACACCTTTTTCTCAAGGTACCTACAAGGTACCACAGGCTCTTTCGCGGACTAATTCTCTCAATGTGTCCCTATACAGTTGGGCGAGAACAGCGTCCCCAATCTTATAAAAAATCACATTAATTTAAGAGCATATCTGATACAGTGTCGTATGAACGAAGGACCGTACGCTGCAGTTCTACTAACGACTTGACTTTATAACGTGTGCAATGGCTTTTTTCTTCTTTACAACTAATACGACGTATTCGGCCAGTTTTATAACGGTTCATATTATTACCGCTAGCTGACTTGTTTAAACAACTTGTCTATTTACGGACGTTTACCACTTGTCTTGTAAACAGAAATTCCGTCCTGAATTCTTTGCCTTTGTACCGAGCGAGGTGGAGTAGCACAATGGACTCATGGACTCGCATTTGTGAGGACGAGAGATTAAACACACATCAACGAATCCTAATTTATGTTTCCCGAAATTTCCCTAAATCGTTTCAAACAAATGCCGGGATGGTTCCTTTGAAAGGGCACGGCCGATTTCCTTCCCCAATCTTCCCTAATCTGAACTGGTGCTCTGTGTCTAAAGACCTCGTTGTCGACAGGACGTTATACACTAATGTTCTCGTCCTCCTCCTTTGTCTTTGATAGATGCTTTACATTGGTTGTGCGGTATCTAAATAGGTTTACCACGCGCAATTACTGTCCCAGTGGTTTTGCATTTCCTTATGGTCATCCAGAAAACATACAAGCGAAATTGCTAATACTACTGATGAATCTATCGATAAATAATATTATATACACTCTCAGAGAAAATGAATGAATAACCACGAAGGCATTATCCGAATGAGACGGAAATCAGTTATTGTGATTAAAATTTCAGGAAACTTGGATGATTTATTCAACAGAAAGCGCTTCAGAAGTGGAGCAACTCAATAATGCATTGGTCCACCTCATGCCCTTATGTAAGCAGTTATTCGACTTGGCACTGACTGAGCTGCTGGTAGTCTTCCTGAATGGAGTGATATCAGGCCAAATTGTGTCCAGCTGGACCGTTAGATAGTCAAAATCGCCAGATGGTTGGCCGTCCCTCCCACTTAATGCTGCAAACGTCCCCAAGTGGGGATAAATTGGGAGACTTCGTTGGCCAAGGTAGGGTTTGGAAGGCATGGACACAAGCAGCAAAACGTCTAGCCATGTGCAGTCGGGCATTATCTTGCTGAAAGTCTGGTCGACCTCGCTGGCCAAGGTAGGGTTTGGAAGGCATGGAGACAAGCACCAAAACCTTTCGCAGTGTGCAATCAGGCATTATCTAGCTGGAAGTCTGGTCGACCTCTGTGGCCAAGGTAGGGTTTGGAAGGCATGGAGACAAGCAACAAAACCTCTCACCATGTGTAGTAGGGCATTATGTTTCTGAAAGTCTGGTCGACCTCGCTGTTCAAGGTAGGGTTTGACAGGCATGGAGACAAGCACCAAAACCTCTAGCCATGTGCAGTCGGGCATTATCTTGCTGAAAGTCTGGTCGACCTCTGTGGCCAAGGTAGGGTTTGGAAGGCATGGAGACATGCACCAAAACCTCTCGCAGTGTGCAGTCAGGCATTAACTTGCTGAAAGTCTGGTCGACCTCGCTGGTCAAGGTAGGGTTTGGAAGGCTTGGACAAAAGCAGCAAAACCTCTCGCCGTGTGCAGTCAGGCATTATCTCGCTGAAAGTCTGGTCGATCTCGCTGGCCAAGTTAGGGTTTGACAGGCATTGAGACAAGCAACAAAACCTCTCGCTGTGTCCAGTCAGGCATTATCTCGCTGAAAGTCTGGTCGATCTCGCTGGCCAAGTTAGGGTTTGACAGGCATTGAGACAAGCAACAAAACCTCTCGCTGTGTCCAGTCAGGCATTATCTTTCTGTAAGTCCGGTCGACCTCGCTGGCCAAGGTAGGGTTTGGAAGGCATGGAGAAAAGCACCGAAACCTCTCGCAGTCTGCAGTCAGGCATTATCTTGCTGAAAGTCTGGTCGACCTCGGTGGCCAAGGTAGGGTTTGATGGCATGGAGACAAGCAACAAATCCTCTCACCGTGTGCAGTAGGGTATTATCTTGCTGAAAGTCTGGTTGATCTCATTGGCCAGGGTAGGTTTTGGAAGGCATGGACACAAGCAGCAAAACCTTTCACCGTGCGCAGTCGGGTATTATCTTGCTGAAAGTCTGGTTGGTAGCCCACGATTATCTAGGGAGTCTCCAGACACATCTTCACTGGTCATCAGAGATAATTTCGAAGGGAGACGTGATCCCAGCGGAGGTTCAATTCCTCCCCTGGGCATGGGTGTGTGTGTTTGTTCTTAGGATAATTTAGGTTTAGTAGTGTGTAAGTTTAGGGACTGATGACCTTAGCAGTTAAGTCCCATAAGCTTTCACACACATTTGATCATTTGAAGGGAGACTCTCAACACTGTAGACAATTCTACTCCTGTCAATAAGACTCCAGTCCGAATGTTCCAAGACACCAATGCAAACGGACACTTGGTGTAGAGAGATCATAGTCGGCGCAAGGGACGCCGTGAGCTCAGGTCCATTTCTGTGAGCCGCCTATTAATAGTCCCTGTGGGGACTGAAGCATCAGCTGCACATCGGATGATTGATAATGATGAATCCCTGTCTCTGGGTGCCCCTGACGATTACTTTGTTCTCATTTTCTGACGTCTCTCTATCGTTTCCTTATTGACGCTATGTTCGTTATTGGTTTCCCCTTCCTACGAACATCATCGAATAGAGGCATAGCTCCTATTGAATTATTGAATGGTCGCCAATTACTTCAGCCCCTCTCTCACATGCTGACATCTGCGTATATTGTTCACGCGCACGTCTGAGAGGCATAGTTACTACCCAAAGAAGTACACGGAATGAAGTTTGCAAAGTCTTTATGCCCTGGTATCGACATGTCTGCTGTGGTGTCCACTGCCCTTGCTATCTGCGTGGTGAAATCGTGCTGGTGCTCCACACATTCATCCACAGGGTTGTGTTGGGTTGTTTGGGAGAGGAGACCAGACAGCGAGGTCATCGGTCTCATCGAATTAGGGAAGGACGAGAAAGGATGTCTGCTCTGCACTTTTAAAGGAACCATCCCAGCATTTGCTGGAGCTATTTAGGGAAATCACGGAAAACCTAAATCAGGATAGCCGGACGCGGGATTGAACCGTCGTCCTCCCTAATGCGATTCCAGTGTGCTAACCACTGCGCCACGTCGCTCGGTCATCCACAGGTCGAAAAAATTTACAGTTTTGCATAGTCCGTCGGTGCCTGTATGAATATCAATTAGCCACCAGTTTATCTATCTGTTTCGTGGTACGTCGGCTATTTTTCTTTTGTTTAATAATGTTTATATTGCGAACATTGGCTGTACCATTTTGTTTTTCCGGTGTACGGCCGATGTTATTCTTTCGTCTGCTGAATAACATTCGCTGTCCGGTAAAGGGTAGTAGCCTCCATTAGTATAAAATCAACCGTGCCAGTAACATGTTTTAGTAGATATATCGTATGTACCGCTACAGGGTAATGGCTTCCATTAGTATAAAATTAACCGTGTTAATAATATGGTTTCGTAGATATATCGTATCATTATATCAGACGATAATAAAGTGTAGAGTCGAATCGCTTTCGGAAATCTAGGCACCTACCCTGCTCATTTCTATCTAGTATCTGGAGGGTATCGTGCGTAATGTGTAAAAAAAAACATTCCATGTTAAACACGTCTCGTATGAAAGGAAACTCTGTGGAAAAATTACATGCCTATACGTTCTGATACAAAATCCTCCTAGTTATTGAATGTTTTAACGTAAAATACGAATAACGACAGATAAGCGATTTTGGTAGTGCTAATCTCCCAGTGATTGCTTTTATCCAGAACCAATAAAAACAGCTAGCGTTCCTCCTGAGTTTCACACGGGTGGTACTATGGAGCTACAGCCGGATGACTTGTCTGATGTCGATTGCGCATTCCGACGGGCTTGTGTAATTCCAGCAGGACAATGTGACACCCCACACGCCCAGAATCGCTGCAGAATGGATTTTAGGAATACTCTTCTGAGTTCTAACACTTCCGCTGCCCACCAAAGTCCCCAGACAGGACCATTATTGAGCATATCTGGGATGCCATGCAACGTGCTGTTCAGAGGATATCTTCACTCCGTCGTATTCTTACGGATTTGTGGTCAGCCATGCAGGATTCATGGTGTCAATTCCCTCCAGCAGTACTTCAGACATCAGTCGAGTGCATGCCACGTCGAGCTGCAGCACTTCTGCGTGCGTGCGGCAGCCCTATACGATATTAGGCAGGTGTACCAGTTTTTTGGCCCTTCTATATATATATATAGAAATTACACACACAAACACACCTATATATATATATATATATATATATATATATATAGGTGTGTTTGTGTGTGTAATTTCCAGAAGAAACAGAATATCTTGAAAAACTAGAGATGGGAAATTCATACTTCATATTCACAGGACACATACATTACTATATTCTGCAGAAATGATTAGCATTTGAACCACGTCGGCCCGCAGGATCAAGGTCAACGTCGATATCGTGACGCAACATCACATACCGGTAAAATGTGCCTGCGGCTCTCGTTGTCGCTATCAACCGAAGATAATAGATAGCACGACTTGAGCAAACGTGCACGATTTCTCGCAGACGAATGCGCTAAGCGTACCGTGAAATTAGTGAGTTGAATGAGGGTGCATTATTGGCAGGACGGAATGTGGTGCATCCTTCCGGATAATTTCTGAAACTGCGGGACGGAGTGTTTCGGTAGTGCTACGGGAGTGTGCAGAATGGTTTACGGAAGGCCGAGGAACCCGATGAAATGCGTCAGGTCCCACCACCCTCTGAGACGATCGACATCTTATCCAAATGGCTTTGAGGGACAGATCTGCGTCATCCTTGGCTCTGATCCAACAATGGAGTAGTGTAACACATGGTACACTATAAAGGGTGACAGTCCGTCGCCGTTTATTACAGCATGGGTTACATGCTTGTCGTCCACATCTCCGCCTACTTTTCACAAATGTGTAGAATCATGCCAGATGGCAATGGTATACGGAACGACGTCACTGCGGACAGAAATGGCATCAGATAGTGTTTTTAGACGAATACAGATCCTGTTTGTTTGAATATGGTGGCCACATTTTGGTTCGCCACAGACAGGACAGCGGAATCACAGTGAATGCATTCGCAGAAGACATACAGCGCCAACTCGAGGTCTTATGGTGCAGGGTGCTACTGGATACAGCCACAAATCACAGCTGGTGCGAGTCCAGGACAGTGTGACTTACGTGAATGACATCCTGCGACCCTTAGCCATACCCTTTCTGCATAACACCCCAGATGCCATTTTTCAGTAAGACAATGCGAGACCACATGTTGCTGCATGAACACGTGCCTTCTCGGTGTCACAGGATGTCAGTGTTCTGCTCTGGCCCGCCAGATCACCAGACTTGCCGCTAATCTAAAATGTGTGAGGTATGGTGAAATGGTGGCCGAGCGGTTATAGGCGCTACAGTTTGGAACCGCGCGACCGCTACGGTCACAGGTTCGAATCCTGCCGCGGGCACGGATGTGTTAGTTAGGTTTAAGTAGTTCTAAGTTCTAGTGGACTGATGACCTCAGATGTTAAGTCCCATAGTGCTCAGAGCCATTTGAACCATGGTGAAATGGCAGGTGCAGCGCTGTGAAATTTGGAACCAGGTGAATGAAGGATGAATGGCTATACCACAGGACGCCATTCGCGCCTTGTACACGTCTGTGCCATCACTCATGGAACAAGTTAGCGGGGCTCATAGCAGACCCTCTGCCTACTAGGCAACAGTACACTTGCTGAACCTAGTTGACTGAAATGCTAATCATTTCTGCAGAACATACAAATATGAAAGTTCTGTTAATATGAACGCCCTGTCTCTACTCGTAGAAGTTCCTGAGATTAGTCCGAACATACGGATGGAAACCGTCGTAGACCATTCTATACGTGTAGAAGATAGCAGAAGATTACGTTATCTTAACTGTGTCTTCATTTCTCTTGCAATGAAACTATGTCACAGTTAAGTACTAGCAGGAGAAGTCACTTGATTCAGTCTATGAACCAACCCTTTAGATGCGATATGAAGTGAATCAAAAAATTTTATATACGAGGTCGCACCGAAAAGTACATAGTCACACTGGCGACGCATACATTTCCCCCAACGAGAGGCCGGATTATTGCTACGGTCATTGTAGAATGTTTGACTTTGTTGACGGAGCCACAACCTCACCTCTACTTGCACCGCTTCATCGCTGTCAAAGTGAAGTCCTCGAAAGTGTTCTTCAAGTTTTGGAAACAGGTGAAAATCGAATGGGGACTGTTCGGGACAGTATGGAGGATGATCGATGGCAGTGCACATAAAGCGTCGGATTGTTGCAGATGTCTAAGCCTAAGCACTCACGTGTGGCCTGGCATTGTCATGATGAAAGAGAAGGTGTTCTATTTGTGGGTGAACTCTTCGAATTCACGCTTTCAGTTTTCTGAGTGTATCTCAATATCTTCCAGACTTAATGGTGGTGCCTTTACGCATCAATTCCAAATTTCACCACACGCTGAACATCCCAGAACACTGAGCATGACTGTGCCTGCAAAGGGTATCCTCTTGAACACTTTTGGCGTAGGTGATCCTTTGTGGCTGTACTCCAGTGATGCTCTCTTTTTAGGAACCCATCACCCTCACGCCGGAAACGGAAAGGAAATTGTTGACAGACGCCCCATCTCCTCTGTTTCGTATCAGAAGTGAGCATTCGAGGCAGCTCTCATGAACACAGTTTTCTGTACCGTAGTGCTGCGATGATGGCATGTATACGTGTCCGTGATATGCCACACGTATCTAAGAGCTACCCTTGTGTTATTCGACGATTTTCTCTGATTTCGTCAACCCGATTCCGATGAGTCTCTTCAATTCACGAAATAGGTCGTCCACTAAGATCTCTTCCACACACATTTAGGTTAGCACCATTTCATTCATCATCAGCACGAACAACTCAACGTCATGAGTTATAGTTGTCGATACAATCGTCACTCTACACAGTTTTCATTGTTCTATGGATTTTAATTGGAGGCATGTTTTATGCTATTAAAAACTCGACTGCAGTATGCTGTTTCCTATGCACCGATGGAGTTATGTAACGTACCGCTACAATTTGGAGCCCTGTAGGGGCTGAGGGTTGCAACTTGCGTCAGTGAAGCGAGAAAGTCGACCGAGTAATATGCAGGACATGTAATATTTCAGCTGATACTGGGAACAAAATCAAAAACACTGAGTCACTGCTTTTGAGCACCTCCTCGTAAATAGAGCACTTATACATTAAATAGCCACTTTCATTCATTGAAGCTGGAGGCCAAGAAATTCTATTACTATCGATCTATTAACTGTTAAAATCCTTAAACTAACTGAAGTCAATTTTTCCCCGAAATATACTACAGATGGTAGGTTACTGTTATAATGAGACAGATTGTAAAAGAAAATGTCATTTCTCTCCAGTTTCTTCTCTTGCAGTTTGCTAATACGATGGTTAGAATTATTTCCGGTTGGTTATTGGATGCACTGGTAGGCGATTTATCTTTCCACCTTGTCTCATTTGATCAACATATCAGATGCTATATTTAACAAAGTATTGATGGTAGAAGATACGGAAAACTCTGCGCATTAGAACGCCATTACAAAATATCGCAGATATGGTTTCAGTGAATTGGGTTGCTTCACAGTGAACGTCCTCTAAGCTTGATCAGAGGTAGTCTTAAATGTGATTCTGCACAATATGTGCAAGTAGCACACTCGTCTAGCGAGACTGAAGTGGGCAGCAGTTCGCGAATAGTCTCACTTACTTACATAACGAAAGCCTGCAGAAAACCAGAACCGCAATACTCGTCACCAAGACCCGGGTGATTCAGGAGCAGTAGTAAATTGTATACGAGGTGGTAGCACAAATTCGAACTAAACATTGTATATAATATGTGCCCAACTGTTATGGGTTACAGAGATATAGCTAACAGAATACAGATAAAAAAAAGAAGAAGATACTAGCAGAGTATGTTAAGCAACGGCCCATGATAAAGTTCAGACTTGGTTTCCACGGGCGACTTCAACGTACTTTCGAATTATGTCGACAACACCACGAGTAGCTTAGGTCGTTTTCTCGTTCTTTTATGAAGGCTACGCTATTCATAATCCGAACGATCAGTTCCTATCTTACATTTTCTTTGTGGACATCGATTTTCTCCGTTCCGATACGCAAATATTCCAAAGATGTTAGATCCGGGAACCTTGGTGGCGAAGAAACGTTATTACTTCCACTTATCCACTTCCGTGGATGACAATGGTCATGTTTCTTGCGAATACAATGTACACAACTCATTCTTATTCAACTTACTTACAGATAACAACTTTATTTCTTAGTATCAGTTACGGTGGTTTGTTCTTTTATATGTTTTCCATATGAACTGTAGTAACTGTCTGAAGTTTATATAGATGTTTAATCTGCATCGAATTGCAATTAGCTCCTTTTGAGAAACTTCGCCGTCATTTATCTGAGGCAATTCATTATTCCATGTTCTGCACGAAGTACAATCTGAGATCCAGGTACGTATGCCCAATAGATTCATCTAGTGTCTTCCACGAGAGCTAAATTTCAAAGTGTAGCGTGCGTCCTGTAGTTTTAGTGTGTAAGTTGTTTACCTGTCCACGATCTTACTTAGTTCAAAGAAGAAAGTGATTGCCCGTTTCAGCACCGTTCTTTAAAATGTGTCAATTACTGCAAGTCGTGACGTTAAATTATGATCAACTGCCAGTCGATTTCTCTCTCGTCGCATTACCATAGTTTTGCATTGTTAGTTCGCTGCTGCCCACTCATTTCCTAATTTGGTTGATGTTCTTTATTTTTCAGTTATTTTGCACCTTTCTGAGACTTTTTCGCACGATAATGCATACTTTTTATTTCAGTCGTAATGCACAAGCATCCCCTCCTTTTTTCAAGATCCTTTGGGGAGGTCATGTGTGCGTGCGTCGAGTGTCAAATGCGGCTTTTAAATTCGGTGAAATGGTTGCCTATGGATCCCACTATGTCTTAATGAGAACAATCGATTAATACCACCGCAAACACATTACATCCAGTACCGGCCCTGTTACCTGAAGAGACTGAAGAGAGATGAGATACGGTGGGTGGAAGTACTGGAAAGAAGAAAAGGAAAAGATTAAGGCATGACGTCCTGTCGATGGTCATCAGCGCCAGAGCACAAGCTTGATTTCAACAGGGATGGGTTGGGCAACGTCCCAAGTGTGATTTCAAACGAACCATTCCAGAATTGTTCTTTGTCGAATTAGGAAAAACGGAAAAGCTTAACACGGATAACCTGCCAGAGATTTGAGACCCGCTCCTCCCGAAAGCAAGTCCGTTTTCTTATAAAGCTCTCTTTAAGAAGTTACTTACAGCTGATAACTATTTTGAAAAAGTCATTTTTTGTGCCGCGAGCAACAGTTTTACATATTCTCTACCGTGAGATGCGTGGCTGAAAGGGTGGGGTAGAGAGGTCTAAGAAGCTAAAATTACGAAGTTAAAGTAAATTTTTTGTGCTCTGGCTACAGTTATGTATGACATTCCTAGATTTTACTAATAAATATGATATTCGCTAATAGTCTTACATTTATTTAAATTACACCTAAATTAGTTACGATCGCGATGTATTCCAGCACACCATATGATAATTTTATACTAGTTTCATGACAATTAGGTATCTTCCACACAGCCTAGTTACACTTATTCAGTGATATTTTTATTAGTTAATTTTTTCCAAATGGAATATTAAAAATATTTCATAAGACGACTCTGCGTAGCGTAGTTAACACATAACGCATACGGATTGTATTGTTACTGTAGATTCCCCCCAGCCAGCGACCGAGAAAATGATATGTTTAACGTTTATTTGAATTTTTATGCAACTGTGCTGTAAATTTTGCATAATGCATATCTAATAACCCTTGAAAAGAGCTATCAGTAAAACCTTATCGCGATCAAAAAATCTAACGACTGTCGACATACCCAGGCTTGACAAAAATGATAATACTTCTGGGCTACAAAGCACAATAATTCATGTTTTAAACACGACACTTCAATAGTATCACATCTACTTATATCATAGTCCAATGATTTGTAGATGAACATAACAGTCAACAAGAAATCCATGTTAAACATGAAAAGGCTTGGTGAGTATTGGTTTGGAGCATACAAAATAGGACTTCCTTGATAAATTACGCAGGTATGCGATAATTGAAGAAGGCTTTACGCAATAAAACTTGTTTAACGTAACACAGGAAAGAAATATTATAATACACACTGCAAATCACTTGCTACTTCGACTGTAAAGTCATAGTTGCGGTCTTTTTAGCTTGCTGCAAAAAGTCTTGAGAAAATGTTTTGTCATAACAGGCACCAGAACTCCTGGTCTTCAAAACAGAAATAGACTTCAGAGATTCATTGGACGTGGATGATCTGATCTATTTTTCTAACAACGCTGAAAACACGTTCACATTTTGCATTGCTATGCTGTTATACTTAAGAAGTTAATCCGGCTCCATGAATTCCTGGTATTTTTGCCCAACTGGAATCTTGAGTTGCAACCAAAGTGTCACATATCTGAAGAGCTATGACGTACCTCTGAAGCTCGTTCACAACCTTATCTTTAGGTTCATTCTCTTCCTTGCATAGCGTGACAGGAGACCTTTCCAAGAAGAAATGAATGGAAAAAAATGGAAAAAAAAACTGTTCATCTTCAATTTTGTCTAACCTAGCAACTGTAGCATGTTTCAACACATCATTCTTGAGAGAAAAATTGATGATAATGTAGTTAAAGGCATTACATAAGTAGTTTCTCACTGATGAAATGAAAAGGGATTTATCTGTATTCTGAAGATCATTCACTATCTTCAATATCTGAATGCCAATAACTGACTCATCAATTTTGAATCAAGTTGTACACAACTTCAAGCAATGAGTTTTTGACAATTTTGGGCTTAACAAACTTGGGGAACAAATGCTTTAGCAAATCCATTACGTCTAATAAAAAGTGTATTTGTGGGGAAGAAGTGTCAAGGGCAACAGTCAACCTGTCAAATACAGGAATAGTCACACGAAGGAAAGAGCAAAAGGCCTTGTTCAAGTGTACTGTCAGGAACGTATACAATTTTTCCTCACGTGTTATAGCAGAAGACTTACATTTTAGGATGAGTTTGTCACATTTGGAAGACTACGCTATACTTTTAGGGGCATGCGTAGTATCAGAATCAAGAATTCTCTTCTTCCGTTACTCTTTCGATCCACTATGTTCAACTCTAGGTATTCTGAATGATGCCCAGAATGTGGAAATGTTTTGGGCACACAGTATTGCTTGTTCCTTGTAGGAAGAAAGAAGAGGATCCGATTGATCAGTAGTCTATCCAAACATCCGCCTCAAGGTAACCACCTAGGACATACATGCTTCAGAATTTTCTTTGCTTCTTTATTGTGCAAGTTCTGAAACTTCTGAAGGAGTTCTTCTGTTTCGATACTCTTCTCTAAGAAGTAGAAATATATATCAACAAGGACCTTATCCACTTTAAATGGTTATCTTCCAGCACTTTTTTCAGCTGCTAGATTAATCAGGTGGCAAATGTACCCCACGACGGCAACACCTGGCTGAACTTCCTTCAGAACTGCAGAAACCCCATTTTGTGTCCTATCATAACATAAGCATTGTCGGAGAAGAAAGCCACACAGTTTTCAGCTGGTATGTTGTAGAGTTCAGCTGTGATGACACCAGGTCACCTATGTTTCGCCGTGTTGAGTACCCGTCTAACGCTGGTATGGGTAGTACAGTGCTCACTACTTTTTCCTGCAGCATATTATAGAATGTAGTGACAACAGGATACAACTTGGGCATTCGTATCATTGCTTCCATCCGTTCCCAATGGTCCGTTATGAAGGCACTTAAAAGCTTTAGATGATGCATTATTTGGCATTTTATTTACAATGTATTTCGTTTTCGTACGACCACAGCTATGTTACTTCAGAACTTATGATGTGGGACACATCTTCTTACATAAAGCACCAGCATGATCAGGTGCACTAAAGGCCACATTGTGTTCCACCAAAAAGCAAGTAAACAGGCACTCGCCCCTACTACGTCACTGTCAACGTTTCCAGACTTGGCAACAAAGATGTTGATTTTCTTGTTATCGTCCTTCGATTTCACGTAACTGACGTGTTTATCGCACTTCACATGATTACTTAAATCGTTTCTTGCTCCATCAGCAAGGTTAACATCACACCCACATAACGTGCAAACGGCAATTTTTTTCATTCCTTGATTTTAAATGTCTGGAACTACTGTTTCTTGTTGAATTTCTTCATTAATCCTACAACAGGAACATAGCGTATGAAAATGTCCGAGAGCAAATACCTCGATATGTACCGAAACATCGGAAGAAACCTGGATCACTGAACATCACATAAAACTACAACATAAACACTCAAGGCTGTCAGAAAGTTCTTTGAAACATGTCAAATGACACAAAGTCTTAAACTATTAAATGAACCCGACGCCAACCTCGTGACCAAAGAATATGCACATCGTAAAAAACACACATACACACGTGGAACGAATCACACGTAATCAAAGAATATGGGTTAAATCACAACCAGCGACCGGAGCGGAACAAATAATTTGCGGAATAGAGCCAGCCGATACGTTAGATTCACATGGAAACACTATTATCCCGCCTTTCACACTGTTGAAAGTACCACTCATATCAAAGAATCAGTTATCGACTATTGTAGAATGTCTTAGGTCCATGGAAACGATCGATTGTACGGAAGTGGATTATCGAATGTTAGCACTTCAAATTTTTGCCCCCGATGTCGTAAAATGAGACATTCCACCCATAAAACCGTAGAATGCTGCAGTTTCCGTAAATTTTATGGATGAACCGTAAAAGTTGGCATTAGTGCAACCCTGACAGTATTACTAACAGACGTCATCATAAAGTGAGTGTTTATTCCCTTCACCTGTGCTCAAAGTATAGAACAGTAAATATACCCGCAGCACATAAGTAGAGCCCGATGTTCTTTGATGAACACGTAATGTCTACTACTTTAAATGCTGAAAGTTTATCTTTGACTGTATGATGAGTTTAGCACAATATATCGGCGGAGTGTCTAGATCTGGTTCTGACTGAACTTTTGTTACTTATTTGATGTTAAGAGTAAATGTGTCCATATTACCAAACTTCTATTTTGTACACCTAGTACAGTGTAAATTCACTGAATCAAATACCGTGATAATTAGTCACATGTTGTACTTGATAACGCCATATTTGTCAGAGATGTTGTTTTGACCAACTGCTGTGCGTTATTACAGTGCTTCAAATCTTTATGTATCTACTTTCATGTAAGATTTTACGAAATCACATGTTTGTGTCATTCTTGCTTGTACCTTGCAGATCTCCTGTGGTAGCCATTATCGAAACCGGTAGAAAACAAGTAAAACTGTAATCCTATCGGCACAAAATAAGATTTTTTTCATCCACTGTATTAACCGCTGCAGTCTGAAGCAACATATGAGAATATCAAAAGCGGAGCTGCATACGGATAATGATTTAGATATTTCTGAGTTTCTTTTCAAATTAACGACTCGAGTGGCTTTCTACCAAAGACGCCATCGCTGCTAATCGTATTGAGTCTGAAACTTAGCAAAGCTTGCTGACATTCGATGTACCTCTGCTACTGTTAGTGCGAGTAGAAAAAGGCCACAGACGTCTGAAATAGTCAATAGATACTATGTTAGTACGTTACGGAGACGCAGCGTGCATCGGTAATGTCCGGTTTACTACGGCGGATGCTTGGTTCGCATACGGCATTAGGTGGGCTTATCACTTCCAATTGAGCGCGCCATCCAATGGGATCAATGCTGGACAGATGTGGGTTCCGCTAGCGAGATAACGCGCGACCAATTTGCCAATGCTGGTTCAAGCACTCACCGGTTACCCTCGTCCGAGAATGGACCATAGGCACAGTTATCTAGAGTTCAACATAATATGCAAAGCAGAACTGCCACGTACAAGAAACACTGTAATTTCTTGTAAGGGTCACAAAGAGATAAAATTATTGACGAGTAACAGAAATATTACAGACAAGACGTAACATCTAAATACTGACTACGCAATAGATAGAGAGGAGGAAAACTATTACATTGAAAGATACTTGCCGGACGAAATATAGGGTATACAGGGTGGTCCATTGATAGTGACCGGGCCAAATATCTCACGAAATAAGCATCAAACGAAAAAACTGCAAAGAACGAAACTCGTCTAGCTTGAAGGGGGAAACCAGATGGCGCTGTGGTTGGCCCGCTACATGGCGCTGCCATAGGTCAAACGGGTATCAACTGCGCTTTTTTTTTAAAATAGGAAACCCCTTTTTATTACATATTCGTGTAGTACCTAAAGAAATATGATTGTTTTAGTTAGTCCGCCCTGGTAGCTGAGTGGTCAGCGCGACAGACTATCAAATCTAAGGGCCTGGGTTCGATTCCCGGCTGGGTTGGAGATTTTCTCCGCTCAGGGACTGGGTGTTGTGTTGTCGTCCCCATCGACGAGCAAGTCGCCGAAGTGGCGTCAAATCGAAAGACTTGCGCCAAGCGAACGGCCTATCCGACGGGAGGCGCTCGTCACACGACATTATTATTATATATAATGTTTTAGTTGGACCACTTTTTTCGCTTTGTCATAGATGGCGCTGTAATAGTGCGCCAGTGCGGACGGTATTTTCTTCGTGATACATTACCCGTGTTGAAACGGACCGTTTACCAATGGCGGAAAGGGTCGATACCGTGTTGATGTATGGCTATTGTGATCAAAATGCCCAACGGGCGAGTGCTATGTATGCTGCTCGGTATCCTGGACGACATCAACCAAATGTCCGGACTGTTCGCCGGATAGTTACGTTATTTAAGGAAACAGAAAGTGTTCAGCCACATGTGAAACGTCAACCACGACCTGCAACAAATGATGATGCCCAAGTAGGTGTTTTAGCTGCTGTCACGGTAACTTAAACCGGCATAATGTGCACTATTGGGCAACGGAAAATCCACGATGGCTGCGGCAAGTGCAACATTAGCGACCTTGTCGGGTTAATGTATGGTGCGGCATTATGGGAGGAAGGATAATTGGGCCCCATTTTATCGATGGCAATCTAAATGGAGCAATGTATGCTGATTTCCTACGTAATGTTCTACCGATGCTACTACAAGATGTTTCACTGCATGACAGAATGGCGATGTACTTCCAACATGATGGATGTCCGGCACATAGCTCGCGTGCGGTTGGAGCAGTACTCAATAGCCTATTTCATGACAGGTTGATTGGTCGTCGAAGCACGCAGTTGATATCCATTTTACCTATGGCAACGCCATCTAGCAGGCCAGCCAAAGCGCCATCTGGTTTCCCCCTTCAAGCTATACAATTTTCGTTCTTTGTAGTTTTTTCGTAAGATATTTGGCCCGCTCACGATCAACGGACCATCCTGTATAAGACGCAGACCAACACCGGCAACGAGTGAATTCCCTGCCACAAGAGACATAGTAGTATCTGGCGTAGGATTCACCTTTATAAAGACATATCTGTAAATGTACTTTCGGAGCAGAGCCTTGAGTGAAAGTGAATCACGAACTTTTACAAAAGCGGAAGAGAAGCGATGCGGTGCTGCAGAAACATGCACAAAACTGATGGAATAAGAAATGAGAATTTTCTCTCGATGGTACAGTGAGGAAGCAAAAAGGAAGTTACACATTATTGTGGGAGACCAAGCAACTTTTATGAATGCTGGACTAAATTTCAAAGTGACACACATTCGTGACACTATTTTGCAACGTACTCAGCAAACCTCTGTAAACAACTGTCGGAACGTTCTCCCAATCGTTGAATCCCTCGACAATAGAAATCCGTCCGTTGGTAACGGAGTTAATCGAGTATCGCTTTGAGAACGTCCTCGTCGTTGGAGAATCTCTTCTCCACCAACCATTTCCTGGATGTTCGTTCAGCTTGTCTAAACGATGCAAATCGCTTGTTGCGTAACCGGAGATTCCCAATCAGCATAAACCACGCCTGTGCCGCATTGGTCAAAAATGTCGGCACCCTTTCACTACGGCTTGATTTGACATTGCATTAGGTTCAACTACAGCCAGAATTTTGACGATAAGGTGAATTGGAGACGCTTTGCCCACAAGATTCGTACTGATCCCACAACTTTGGAGTACGTTTCCAGTTGCCGTAGCATTTGATTCGCACAGTGTGACGCACCCGAAATGCGTAACACAGGTGAGATATGTCTCCAGGAAAACGCGTAATCTTTCATGACAATGCGCCAGCCTTGTTACGAAATGGTCTTAGCAGCTCAGAAAGTGTCTAACTTAGCTACAGACGTCCGTACACAAGAGAAGGAATAGTAACGTAGGAATTGCATTAAGAAGCACACTGACGTGACAAAAGTCACTGGATACCTCCTAATGTCATGTCGGAACTCCTTTTGCCCGCTCTAGTGCTGCAGCTCGATGCAACATGGACTCAGCAAATCGTTGGAAGTCCCCTGCAGAAATACTGAGTCATACTGGCTCTGTAGCCGTGCAAGATTTTAGGCACGAACTGACGTCTCGATTATGTCCCTGAAATGATCGGTGGGACTCATGTCGGACGATCTGGATGGCCAAACCATCCACACGAATTGTCCAGAATGTTCTAACAAATCGCGAACAGTTGTGGTCAGGTACCACGCCGCAGTGTCATCCATAAAAATCTCATAGTTGTTTCGAAATATGACGTCCATAAATGGTTGGAAATGGTCTGCATGTAGCCGGACACACGTCTATAAATGGTTGCAAATGGTCTCCGTGTAGCCGCACATACCATTTCCACTCAACGATCGGTTCAGCTGGACCAGAGGACACAGTCGATTCCACGTCAACAGGCCAAACTCTAATGGAGCCACTATGAGCTTGCACAGTGCCTTGCTGATAACCTGGGTCCATGGCTTCTTGGGGTCTGCGCTACCCTCGAACCCTACCGTCAACTCTTACCAACTGAAATCTGGAATCATCTGACCAGACCACGGTTTCCCAGTCACCTAGGTTCCATCTGACATGGTCATGAGACCAGTCGAGCCGTTCCAGGCGATCGCGTTCTGTCAGCAAAGACATGGACGTCGGTCGTCTGCTGCCATAGCCCATTAACGCCAGATTTCGCCGCACTCTTCTAACGGATACGTTCACAGTACGCCCCACACTCATTTCTGCGATTATTTCACGCAGCATTGCTTGTCTGTCAGCACTGACAACCCTACGCATACGTCGCACTCTTGCTGCTCAACAGAAGGCCGTCGGTCACTGCGTTGTCCTTTGTGAGAGGTAACACCTGAAATGTGATATTATGGGTACACACTTTACACTGTGAAATAATGAATTCCCTAAATATTTCCAAAATGGTAAAAATTTTTGGAAACAATGATCAATAAAGTATATTTTAACTAAAGTTCAGTCTTGACAACAACACTTATGTCTCAATAACATAGGTGACCGGTTTCGGTTATATTTATATAACCAGACCCATGGCTTCCTTGGAGGATGGTAGGCGGACCTCTCCTCAGCTGCTACGAAGTCAACTGATAAGTCTGTGGTGTCACTGCCAGACACCACACTTGCTAGGTGGTAGCTTAAATCGGCCGCGGTCCATTAGTACATGTCGGACCCGCGTGTCGCCACTGTGTGATCGCAGACCGAGCGCCACCACACGGCAGGTCTCGAGAGACTGACGAGAACTCGCCCCAGTTGTACGACGACGTTGCTAGCGACTATACTGACGAAGCCTTTGCTCTCTTTTGCCGAGAGACAGAATAGCCTTCAGCTAAGTTAATGGCTACGACTTAGCAAGGCGCCAATTGTATCAGTGCATGTATCTTAAGAGTCTCATTTGTATAGTCAAGAGAGATGTACCAAAGGAAGCATTAAAAGTTAAGTATATACCAAAGCTACGTATTGTCTTTATAGCAGTCATAACTTATCCTGTTCCAGACTTGACGCCAGTCGGCGTGTGTGTACGCGTGCCTTTCGGTTTCCTCCTCAGTGTGGCGTGACTAGCTTGTTACGGCACAACAAAGTCAACCGAAACCGGTCACCTGTGTTATTGAGATATAAGTGTTGTGATCAAGACTGAACTTTAGTTAAAATATTTCCAAAATAGAATGGCCCATTCAGATAGCTCCAGTTTCCATTCCAGGTTCAATGTCTGTTAATTCCTGTCATGCGCCATAATCACGTTGGAAACCTTTTCACATGGATCACCAAAGTAGGGATGACAGATCTGTCAATGCACTGGCCTTGTGTGCGTGTACGTGTATATCATCTCAGTGCGAATGAGTCACTTCCATGGTACTACAAGTAGGTACGCTAGCCCTAAACTATTCGAAATTTCCGAATTTTTGGCCACATGCGGTCCGTTAATAGATATTTTGTGCCTTTGATCCATCACTGCGACACCTGAGTGGCTCTAATCCTTTGCCATACGTCTTCGATGTCGCAGTTGCCACATTCTCTCACACATATACGAGCTTAAGGTGATATGGGCAAAAAACAAGAGTTTAAGAAAACATGTCATCACTTTACCAACAAAGTTTCATGCCAACTTCTTCCTGTGTTGTAGGAACTCTTCAAAGTCCAAATGGCCTACCTGAATATATTACATGCAGGGCAAAAGGAAGTTCTCAGCTTTTTTAACGTGTAGTATAATGTGATGACGGAAGACGAAAACGCTATAATTGAAACAGTGGGATCACGTGCGTCTCGGAAGCAGACATCATCTATAGGTAAGATTTGCTTATAACATTTTATTAGGAACATGTGACAATATGTCAGTTCTTAAGAAACACATGAATTTGTTGAGTCCCACCAAGTAAGTAGTGAGGTCATTCATCAGTTATTACCAATGGAAGATCTTAGTAGACTGCTGACTCAGAAGACATGTACTCGGCTCCCACATAGTCAGATACCTGAAGCTTACAGATTAATATTGGCTTTCTGGCCCCTTGACAGATTTGGTGGTATGACTCTGTAAGTGTTAAATGAAATGTTCGAACTTCAGCGTAAGGTGAAATACTATCTGTTAAAACCCACACCTATAAGAAAATAAGTCTTGGGTCACCGCCAGAGGATCAGGAGACGTCTGACTGCGAATCAGCCGTTTTACGAAATTCACACTTGCATAAGGCCAGCGCCTAATGTAAATCTTGGCTACTTATCCTAAGCATAAATAAATGTAATGTGCGTAAATGGATGGAAAGATTCGGTTTAGTTTGTTTAATCTATCGATAACTAGGCACTGGAATCAATCACAAAACCCAAGGTATTAATGTCAGTGGGGTCGAGAAATAGCTAAAATTGCTAAACTTAAACACGGCTCTAGTACCCGACTGGATCCTTGTCAGATCTTATACGGAATTTGCAGATGAGGTAGCACGCATTCTAACAATAGTGTACCGTAGATCCCCCGATTGAAAGACTGTGCCCACTGATTGGCAAACAAAGCACAAGTGTCATTCGGCTACTAGATAGTTAACGGAAGTGACCCACAAAACTGCTTTCCAACCGTATTGACGTACGTGTGTCGCAAAATCCTGCTACACATTCTGAGCTCAAACATGACGATGAATCTCGAGAAAAACTACCCTCTCCGTCCCAACCGACGTTGGTTGTGTTTTTCTCGTATAAGAACCTGAAAGCCGTGGATCAAGGAAATCAGGTAATCACAGCCCTTTTCCTTCCTGCCGAGCAGCACGTGACTCGGCCAACACCAGTGTTGTAGGACACTGCACATTATGTTCAATGGAGAACTTCAGGCATACCACAGGGGAGCGTGTTGGGTCCACTGCTGTTTAGTTTAGTTTAGTTATGTCATGTTCTGTAGATCATTTTTAGGATTATTTTATCGATATGATGTGGAACAAGTCAGATTACAAGATATATATACACACACATGGAGAGTGTTAATATTAATATTACTGAAATTTTTAGTTCTAAACATGCAACTACACTTAGAGGTACTTTTTTTTACCAGTTCTGAAACAGAAATTCGTCCATGGAATAGAAGCAGTTCTCCAAAAGAAATGAGTTTAACCTATTTTTAAAAGTTGATCTGCTAACTGCCAGACAGTTTAAGTTGTTGGGCAAATGATCAAAGATTTTTGTTGCTGAATAATGTACTCCTTATTGAGTAACTGACAGCTTCCGTAACGGATAGGAAAGGTCATTTTTCCCTTTAGTGTTGTACGTATGAAGACCACTGTTCTCCACATATTGAGATGGAATATTTATAACGAATTTCATTAGCGAATGTATGTACTCTGACGGTGCAATTAAAATACCTAACTTATAGAATAGGTGCCAACATGACGTCCTTGGGTGAACAGCACTAATTATTCTCACTGCTCTCTTTTGTTCAATCAATAATTTATGTCTAAGTGGTGAGTTACCCCAGAAAACTATTCCATAAGACACTATTGAGTGCAAATATGCAGAGTACGTTAGGTGGCTGATCTGTTTATTACCAAGATTAGGGATTATACGAAGGGTGAAAGAAGCTGAACTTAATTGTTTGAGATGCTCTGTAATATGCTTCTTCCAGTTCAAGATGTCATTAACGTGAAAACCTAAAAATTTGGAGTAATCTACCCTGTTAACTGAGCCCTGTTCATATGCTACATCAATTGTCTGTATGACTCTATCGGGTGTACAGAACTGGATACAGCGAGTTTTTTTCATAATTAAGCGAGAGTCCATTTTCTGAGATCCACTTAATAATTCTTTGAAAGACGTCCTTAACAATATCTTCAGCTGCTTTTTCTGGAGTGGGATTTATTATAACGCTCGTGTCATCTGCAAAAAGTACTAGTTCTGCTTGCTGAACGTTAAGTGAGAGCTCGTTCACATTAATAACGAACAGCAGAGGACCCAAACTCAAACGCTGTGAGATTCCCTTTGTGATAACTCCCCATTCACTAGATTTTACCACCCTCCCCACATTATTTGTGTTATTCAGCACAACGTTTTGCTTTCTGTTTGTCAAGTATGATTCAAACCAGCTGTATGTGTAGCCTGTAAGGTGCTATATCTGTTATAGCCCATTAACAAATAGGTTCAAATTAATTGTTTCTGCCTGAGCACTGTCTATGAAAATTTTATCGGTACGTCACCTACTATCCTGCTGCACACGAGTTGGCAAATTTAGAACAGATACTAGATTGTAACAACCGAAAAAAGATTCTAGCTCATTTTTCATATCTGTATCTTTTAAGAAATCTACATTAAAATCACCACAAACCACTAACTGCTTCTTTTTGTCTGACAGGTAGCTCAATAATGCCTCTAGAGTTTTCATGAGTAGCTGAAAGTTACCTTGAGGGGATCTGTGGATTGTTACAATTACTATAGAAGTGTATTGTAGAAGCAACTCACAACCACATGCTTGAAGGCTCTGATCTACATAAAAAGTATTTCTTTCAATATTTTTGACTTTGTGTCCAGTTTTTTTATAAGTAGCAACTCCTTTTTCCATGTTGACTCTACATGAATAAGATGTTAATCTTTAATCCCTTACATTTAACTTCTCCATCCATGCGGTTACATGGTGTTCAGAGATACACAAAACATCTATACCTACAGAATTTACCCCATTTTCTAGGCATATAAGAAGCTCCTCTATCTCTAATGTTCTGATGAAACACACAAATTTTATTTCTTTGGATACTGCTACAGACATTATGGCACTGTTCTGTTTTAATCTCATTGAATACTCTCTGTCTGTAACCTAAATTAAAAAATGTGTCCCTCTGACTCCAGTAATCACAGTTATTTTATCTTGTGTGCATGTGGCCCCCCTTATATTTTCTGCAATAAGATCAACTAATCTATCCTTCCCCCTCCTACTCAGGTGGAGGCCATGCGTAGTGTAACCCCACCTCCCTATTGCATCAACAGGCACAGCACAGATATGAGATTTAGTTTCTGCCAACAGTAATCCCCCCAGCTCTCTGTTAACACGGTTGACAGCCGTATTAACCCAGCGCTAGTCATGGCGCTGCGAAACATACACAAACCCCACACGAGTGTGAGCTGTTGCTGCTCCTATTACATCCAGGTCACACCTAACACTATAGTCCGAATTGCTTGCCGGGCTGTTTCCTGCTCCTCCTACTTTAAGAACATGGTCCTCGCCATCAAAATCTTTGCAGAAGACCCTTAGATTTTCTGTAACCCGGCTAAGCTTATCACAAGGTTTCACAATGCTTGTGACCTGGTACTCGACTCCTAGCCTATCCTGCAGCAACTGGCCTACACCTCTCCAATGACTTCTACCTAACAGCAGGACTCTTTTGTTTCTGCTTGACTTTACTCCCGAGCTAGCATTACAATTGTTACAACGAGCCCGTTGCACCTTAATTTGCTCAAAAACTGTTTGAGGCTCTTCTACTTCAGGTAACAAATCAAACATTGCTCACTGGAATCTGAAAAGTGATTTCTGGGGTTTTCTCCTTCTGACTACGATTCGTTACCTGTTCCCAGCTCTCATTGCCTCTTTCCCCCTTTAGCCTTTAAAATTACAGAAATGCAAGCCGAGAAAAGCTTAGTATCCTATGAGCAGATTATCAGTTAATCACAAATAAACTCAGCCGACTCATAAAAATACCTGTGTATAACAATTTGCATTTAATACGAAGTGGAATGGTCACATATGCTCAGCCGTAGGCAAACCAGGTGATTGGCTTTCTTCACACTAACGATGCTCGTAAAATACAGTCTTCAGATGGAATCGCTTACAAAATACATCTACGTCTGACCTTAGAATACTGCTCAAGTGTGAAGGACCCGTGGAAAAGAGGACTAACAGGGGATACTAAACGTATACAGAGACTGGCGGCAACGGTCAAAGGTTTGTTCGACCCGCGGGAGGACGTCACGAATATGTTGAGAAACTTATATTGGCATACTCTTCAAAGCACGTGCAGATTATCGTGCGAAAGTGTACTTATAAAACTTGAAGCACCAGCATTAAGTGCAGAATCTTGAGATTTGCTGCCTTAGGGAGGGCGAAGATAAAATCACAGGGATCTAAGCTGTCATTTTTTCCGTACTCCGTATCCGATTAGAATGAAAGAAACGTAAACATGTGGTACCATACTAACCACGCTCTGCCATGCGCTTCACAGCAGTTTGCTGAGTTGGTGTGCAGGTGTCACTACCTGGAAGTTTCTGCAGCGACATAAGGTGGAACTATTAAGTTAAACTAGCTCACGGATGACATATGCCGCGCAAACATGTGTATGAAGTATCTTAACAATGTTTAATTCAAGCACTGTACAACTCATTTTTAAACAGATTTTTACGAAAAGAATCCATGACTGGGAACGTCGTCCCACGACGCTACAGTGTGTCGAAGTTATAGGCGCCGGCCCCTGCTACGAGGCCGTATTATTCGCAGCGAACGTGGCTTTGTATGCTGAAGGACCGTGCGTAGAAACGGCTATGAATGCGATGCTCTGTTGCCTCGGTGGATGACGGTTTCGATCAGAGGTTTTCATCCGCAGTTTATTTTTCTTCTCGAACACTCTGAAATACCAAGTGTTTTTCGGTATATACAGGAGAAAAATAATCTGCATATGGAAAACCGTGCCGGCCGCTGTGGTCAAGCGGTTCTAGGCGCTTCAGTCCGGAATCACGCAGCTGCTACGGTCGCAGGATCGAATCCTGCCTCGGGCATGGATGTGTGTGATGTCCTTCGGTTACTTAGGTTTAAGTAGTTCTAAGTGTGGGGGACTGATGAGGTCAGATGTTCAGTCCCATAGTGCTTAGAGCCATTTCAACCATTTTTGGAAATCCTTACGCAAAACGTAGTAGACAATGCCTTTGTACGCAGCAACTATCACCGTCTCCTTCACTGGCGATCGTGGCAATCAGTCGGGCTCACTGAAGAACAAATGACATTGCGATACGTTCCGAGTGCGGTCCGTCAGCGCACAGAGTCACGTTTGCTGCCGAAGGGGTGGCCTAGTGGCAGGCGCCGACACCTACGACTTCGACGCTCTGTGTCGTTGTAGGATGACATCTCCACATTTCTAGACACATATTCATATCGTCAATTTGTTCCCCATGTCACGATCTACAACGTCTTGAAGTCTGTCGACATCGACTTCTAAGATCTTCTACGAGTATATACACTCAAGCGCCAAAGAAACTGGTATAGGCATGCATACACAGGGTGTTTCAAAAATGACCGGTATATTTGAAACGGCAATAAAAACTAAACGAGCAGCGATAGAAATACACTGTTTGTTGCAATATGCTTGGGACAACAGTACATTTTCAGGCGGACAAACTTTCGAAATTACAGTAGTTACAATTTTCAACAACAGATGGCGCTGCAAGTGATGTGAACGATATAGAAGACAACGCAGTCTGCGGGTGCGCCATTCTGTACGTCGTCTTTCTGCTGTAAGCGTGAGCTGTTCACAACGTGCAAGTGTGCTGTAGACAACATGGTTTATTCCTTAGAACAGAGGATTTTTCTGGTGTTGGAATTCTACCGCCTAGAACACAGTGTTGTTGCAACAAGACGAAGTTTTCAACGGAGGTTTAATGTAACCAAAGGACCGAAAAGCGATACAATAAAGGATCGGTTTGAAAAATTTCAACGGACTGGGGACGTGACGGATGAACGTGCTGGAAAGGTAGGGCGACCGCGTACGGCAACCACAGAGGGCAACGCGCAGCTAGTGCAGCAGGTGATCCAACAGCGGCCTCGGGTTTCCGTTCGCCGTGTTGCAGCTGCGGTCCAAATGACGCCAACGTCCACGTATCGTCTCATGCGCCAGAGTTTACACCTCTATCCATACAAAATTCAAACGCGGCAACCCCTCAGCGCCGCTACCATTGCTGCACGAGAGACATTCGCTAACGACATAGTGCACAGGATTGATGACGGCGATATGCATGTGGGCAGCATTTGGTTTACTGACGAAGCTTATTTTTACCTGGACGGCTTCGTCAATAAACAGAACTGGCGCATATGGGGAACCGAAAAGCCCCATGTTGCAGTCCCATCGTCCCTGCATCCTCAAAAAGTACTGGTCTGGGCCGCCATTTCTTCCAAAGGAATCATTGGCCCATTTTTCAGATCCGAAACGATTACTGCATCTCGCTATCTGGACATTCTTCGTGAATTTGTGGCGGTACAAACTGCCTTAGACGACACTGCGAACACCTCCTGGTTTATGCAAGATGGTGCCCGGCCACATCGCACGGCCGACGTCTTTAATTTCCTGAATGAATATTTCGATGATCGTGTGATTGCTTTGGGCTATCCGAAACATACAGGAGGCGGCGTGGATTGGCCTCCCTATTCGCCAGACATGAACCCCTGTGACTTCTTTCTGTGGGGACACTTGAAAGACCAGGTGTACCGCCAGAATCCAGAAACAATTGAACAGCTGAAGCAGTACATCTCATCTGCATGTGAAGCCATTCCGCCAGACACGTTGCCAAAGGTTTCGGGTAATTTCATTCAGAGACTACGCCATATTATTGCTACGCATGGTGGATATGTGGAAAATATCGTACTATAGAGTTTCCCAGACCGCAGCGCCATCTGTTGTTGAAAATTGTAACTACTGTAATTTCGAAAGTTTGTCTGCCTGAAAATGTACTGTTGTCCCAAGCATATTGCAACAAACGGTGTATTTCTATCGCTGCTCGTTTAGTTTTTATTGCCGTTTCAAATATACCGGTCATTTTTGAAACACCCTGTACAAACACATAGATGTGTAAATAGCCAGAAGACGGCGCTGCGGTCGGCAACGTCTGTATAACACAACAAGTCTGACACAGTTGTTAGATCGAATGGTTCAAATGGCTCTGAGCACTATGGGACTCAACTGCTGTGGTCATAAGTCCCCTAGAACTTAGAACTACTTAAACCTAACTAACCTAAGGACATCACACACATCCATGCCCGAGGCAGGATTCGAACCTGCGACCGTAGCGGTCGTGCGGTTCCAGACTGTAGCGCCTTTAACCGCTCGGCCACTCCGGCCGGCTGTTAGATCGGTTACTGTGGCTACAGTGGCATGTTATCAAGATTTAAGAGAGTCTGAACATGGTGTTACAGTTGGCGCAGCCGGCCGAAGTGGCCGCGCGGTTCTGGCGCTGCAGTCTGGAACCGCGAGACCGCTGCGGTCGCAGGTTCGAATCCTGCCTCGGGCATGAATGTGTGTGATGTCCTTAGGTTAGTTAGGTTTAACTAGTTCTAAGTTCTAGGGGACTAATAACCTCAGCAGTTGAGTCCCATAGTGCTCAGAGCCATTTGAACAGTTGGCGCACGAGAGGTGGGACACTGTAGGCCGAGGTAACGGTGAAGTGATGATTTTCCCGCACTAACATTTCACGAGGGTACCGTGAATGTCAGGAATCCGGTAAATCTCCGACATCGCCTCAGCCGGAACAAGATCCTGCAAGAACGGAACCAACGACAACTGAAGAGAATCGTTCAGCGTGACTGAAGTGCAGCCCTTTCGTACATTGCTGCAGATTTCAAAGCGGGGCCATCAACGAGTGTCAGCGATATGGGCTTTTGGACCTGAAGGTCCTCCTGTGTACCCTTGATGACTGCATGACACAAAGCCTTACGCCTCGCCTGGGCCCGTCATCACCGACGCTGGACTGTGGATGACTGGAAACATGTTGCCTGGTCGGACCACTCCCGTTTCAAACTGTATCGAGAGGATGGACATGCATCGTGACAACCTCAAGGATCAATGGACTCTGTAGGTCAGCAAGGGACTGTTTAAGCTGGTGGAGTTTGTAATGGTGTGAGGCGTCTGCAGTTGGAGAGATATGAGACCACTGATACATCTGGATACGACTCTGACAGGCGACACGTACGTAAACATCCTGTGTGATCAACTGCATCTATTCATGTCCATTGTGCATTCCCACCGACATGGGAAATTCCAACAGGACAATGCGACACCCTACCCGTCCAGAATTTGTATATAGTGGCTCCAGGAACACTCTTCTGAGCTTAAACACTTAAACCGGCCACCAAACTCCCTAGACAAGAACAATATTGAGCATATTTGTGATGCCTTGCAACGTGGCGTTCAGAAGAGTTCTCTACCTCCTCGCGCTCTTACGGATTTATAGACAGCCCTGCAGGATTCATGGTGTTAATTCCCTCCAGCACTATTTGAGACATTAGTCAAATCCATACAACGCCGTGTTGTGGCACTTCTGCGCCCTCACGGGGGCCTACACGGTATTAGGTAGGTGTATCAGTTTCTTTGGCTCTTCAGTTTGTTAGAGTAATTGTTGATTATAGTCCATGAATCTGAAGCCTAGAAAAGATTCACACAATATTTCCACGATTCGTTACCGGTTCTTAAGTCAGTGTGACAGTAGTACAGTGATGCTGCACAAATTTTAATGAGAAAGATGTTGAACACTGCAGAGGATCTTACAAACTTTCAGCAGTCCACAAGGAGCCACGAAGCGTAGCACTCCCTACAACAACACACGTAATGCTGAAGATTTGGACCTTAGAGTAACTTGAATACGTCATACATTATCAGATTACCTTCCATTAGGAAAGTGGGTGCACTCAGCGACTGTTACGTAATTTATAAATGATACACCACAGCAATCAGTCGCCCTTTTCTTTTGTAAGTTTTATTACGCAAATCCAGATTTCGGCTAGTGCCTAGCCATTATCAATGCACTATTTTTTTAATTTCGATGCATGTTAGTTCCCTGTTGTTCGGGCGTCAGTCACAGTTCCTTGAATACTACTGTAGTACTCACAGAACTGTGTCTGACGCCTGAACAACAGAGAAACTAACATGCATCGAGATTAAAAAATAGTGCATTGATAATGGCTAGGCACTAGCCGAAATCTGGATTTGCGTAATAAAACCTCCACAGAAAAGGACGACTGACTGCTGCGCTCTATCATTTCTAAAAAAAATATCTACATTACTGAATGACTAAAATGGTCACACAACTTCAAATGCAGGTTGCCTACCCACTGGCTACAACGGGCAACATAAATTTAATTTTGAATATTAAATGTATTTACTGACTGAATTAAAAATTTAAAATTTACCCCACTACATACAAAATTTGAGAATGGGAGCATTTCTCGACTGCCAACAAACTTCACATTTACGTTCCTCTCGAAATTTTCCTCGCTGATAGCCCTCACAAAGGAATGAAAACAAAAAAGAAAAAAAATTGTCTCCTACCACACTTTCGCTGTTCATGCAATAATTTAGTACTTCTTTACCACTCGATCTGTTCTCATAATATTTTGCTGACAGTGACCACAAACACCACTAAACTTACGTGCTATATTATATCATTTTACGACGCACATTTCAGAAGACAAGGCGTCACAGTCGTTGAGATGCGTGAAAAACATGTTTTCTTAAAACTGACTTCGAAGCTGTATTATGCATGGAAGTTCTATTCTTTAAAAAATCGGGGTTGGTGAAGCTATTAGTAGTTCCTAAATTTCCCTTAAAATTTTACGAATGCTTTCCACAAATGCTGGTAACTCCTGTCTAACGTGCAACCCCCATTCTCAATTTCATCGTGGACTCATGAAAATTTTCATGCTTCTTATTAAGATTGTACGTTCCATACTTAGTTATCCTAAACAGGTACAAGAGTCGCTACTGGTGGACTGAAGTCCAGAGGCAGTACGAAAACAAGACATTCTCTTCTTCAACTTGGCCTCAAATTGTGAAAGTCAATTACACATATATTCCGCTTTTTTCAGCCAGCCATTCACCTGCGACAGCGCCATTCGTGTAAGATCGGTAACATGGAGAGTGCCAATGCAGGCAGTGTAACTTCAATACAGTGGAGACTCCTTCCGATAATGTTCACATTCCACCAGTCGCCCGTGACACAACCATCTGCTCCATCGTGCCCACAAGCCAAAATGTTCAAATGGCTCTGAGCACTGTGGGACTTAACATCTGAGGTCATCAGTCCCCTAGACTTAAAACTACTTAAACGTAAGGACAACACACACATCCATGCCCGAGACAGGATTCGAACCTGCGACTGTAGCAGTCGCGCGGTTCCGGACTGAAGCGCCTAGAACCGCTCGGCCATAGCGGACGGTCCCGCAATCTACTCGGCGCTCTTGACAACGTATCGTTTCTTACGTTGGGTTTCCTATTCTGTTTACTTACATTATTTTTCACACTGTCCTCATTTGTATGTTAACATGTTTCTGTTACATATGCTCAAGATGCCTTGTCGTCGAAGGCTATCTGATTAATACTTAATGAATTCTGGGTGAAAATCCTCCCTTTTTAACAAACGTGCACCGAAACGTGTCTTAAAGATACACAAAATTATATGCTCAATCCTCCCACTCCATGGCGTACCTGGTACGGCCACTATAAATGTTATCCTATACCAGTACTGATTTTACAACTGACTCCATTGCGGTTAAAGTACACGCAACGGTTACATCAGACATGACGAATGCATACTTTGCAGTATATTAAAATTTTCTGATGATGACCCAAAATCACGAAATTAGTCAATAAAGTTATTGTTTGCCCTGCCACTAACACAGGTTTCCTCTCGTAAGTACACTCTAGGATAAATAAATAATAAGCTACGCACAAGGTAGAAGGTTTGAATATTGGCCGTAAGTTGATATTGATACAGATATCGACGTAATATGCAAAATTGTAAACGTTTAAGGACGACGCACGAGTGTGTGACGCTGGAGTTGAGTTTAACGGCGCAGCCGGCAACGATAGTAAACAGGGGACTTGTCGGCACCAGAGCAGACAGTCTTTGCGACTTTCATTCAGTGTGCTTAGTCGGACACTAACTACGCCTCACAGATAGGCCCGTTAATGGACTACATAGATGTTGGTATTTTTGAGAGAGGACGTGTAGTTGCGCTCAAAGAAGGCGGTGGCAGTAATTGGCGAATTGCTTGACATTTGAATAGCAGCGATGGTATAACTGGGCGATGTTGGCAGGGATATGTGAACCATGGCCGAACACAAAGTCACGAAGAAGGCGGTCGATCTAGAGAGACGTCAGAACGTGACCTACGGGTTGTGTTCACGGAACTCATTGGGCCGACAACCCATTGCCGTCTGTACACCAGCAATCTCGTTTGCAGTGATCGGCCTGGGGTTTCACTGACTGGAATAGAATCGTCTTGAGTGATGAGTCTCACTTCCCACTGAGCCCCGATGATCACCGAACACGTGTCTGATGACCTCAGAGAAGAGACTGTCACCGCTATATGGCCCCACAGTCAGGAGAGATGGTCTGGGGTGCTATTTAATTTCATAACTGGATGCCTTTCGTTATTATCAGCTGCATCTTTACAGCACGGCGGTACGTCGACGATTTCTACGCTCCGTGTTCTTGCGCTTCGTGGCAAGCCATCCTGGGCTTGCGTATTAGCAAGATAATGCCCGCCCGTACACAGCGAGAGTTTTTGCAGCTTGTCTTAGCCCCTTCTAAACCATACCTTGGTCAGCAGGGTCGTCAGATCCCACCACAAGTGAGAGCGTTTGGAGCATTATGTGCATGGTTGTCCAACCATCTCGGAATTTAGACGGCCTAAGGCACCAGTTGGGGAGAATTTAACACGATATCCTCCATATCTCTATCAGTCGATGTCAAGGTGAATAACTGCTTGCATAAGGACCAAAGCTGGACCAATGGATTACTGATTTACTCAGTTTGTGAAGCATTTTATCTTCAATAAATCACGCACTTTTTCTGAAATTGTAATCATTTGCTTCTTCTCTACAAGTACATTACACCTAGTACTTCCGTCCCATTTGGATAATCCCTTCGACCTGCGTACGTCGTTTTTGTCTTGAACTATATATACTCTTTCACTCTAAGCCATACGAGCTTACGACAGTTAAACATTTTCGTACTTCTCACATGGAAGAACTACTCCCGGAAAATGTAGGAATTGATTCTTATCTCGACACTTATTTTTTGCAATGAAACTTCCGACAGGTGTGTCGGATGTACCAAATCTTATACAGGGTGCTCAACCGGAAGTATCACAAAAAAATGGTTCAAATGGCTCTAAGCAGTGTGGGACTTAACATCTGAGGTCATAAGACCCCTTGACTTAGAACTACTTAAACCTAACTAACCTAAGGGCATCACACATATCCATGCCCGAGGCAGGATTCGATAAGCGACCGTAGCAGCAGCGCGGTTCCGGACTGAAGCGCCTAGAGCCGCTCGGCCACAGCAGCCGGCGAAGTATCACATTTTCATTTGATTACTATTGTGTTTAGTGTACATTTGCTTCAATGTAACTTATAGATATCAACATACCTTGCCATTACTGCCATTACAAAACTATCATAAAAATTAAATCACACAGAAACGTTTCAACATTGGCCATAAATTGCTGAAGATGTTCGTGCAAGCTCCTTATTTTGTTCCCAAATATTTCTGTGGCTTTCAGCTGGTCAACATTGTGGAGTTTACGTGAAAAATCTTCTACATCCACACCCACATACATACTCCACAAATCACCATACGGCGCATTACGAAGAGTACCCTACTATTGTCTCTGTACGAGTCCAAATATCTATCGTGTTGTATTCCTGGTTCTTACGTGGACTGTACGTTGGTAGTAGCAGAATCGCGCTGCAGACAGCCATAAAGGCCTGTTCTCTAAATTTCGCAATATTGTTTCACGGAAACAACATCACCTTCCCTTCAAGGATTCTCATTTCAGTTCGCACACGACCACTCATTTGTTGATCGAATCTACCATTAAGAAGTCAATCAGCGCGACTCTCCGCCGCTCAGATGTCTCCTGATACGCTCGCTAAACCCGCTGGGCAGAACAGGCCATAGGATTGTGGAAAGGGCGAAGGGTTTCGGTCAGTTTCTGCTTCTAATTGTCATTTATTGTAATTTAATAACCTCCACAACCAAAGCGGCCCATAGTCGAATCTTTACCGAATGCAACTCTTTCACGGCTCAAGACCTCCAACAAGAAATCTTGACAAGATAAAAATCCAGTCAAGATAGCAATGAAATAATTTAAAAAAGCAACATATGCAAGGTGCAACACCAATGGCTGCGGGCCAAAATTAAATTTCGAAACTTCAGAATACATTACCATAGGCCTTTAAAGGCAGAAGGCCGCAGTCTTTAAGCTTGAAAGATAAATCAAAAAATTAATTTGCAAAATTTTAAGAAAACAAACAAATAACCATAAGCCTAAAATTTAAAATAGCTGACAACAGATAATTAAACACCGGTGGCACTCAGAAGACCTCCAGGGAGGTCGGTCTGCCCTCGTTCACTGAGGTGAGACAGGTGGTGAGCCCAACTATACTTGATCCGTCGGAACCCAACCAGGGGACAGCCACGGACCGACCGACAACGACTTGCTTCCCGTCAATCAGCACATGAGAACTCAAACCGGCAACCTTACAACGTGATAATCAGAAATGGTGTACGAATTAGCTGTCAAAATTTACACACCATGTTGGATAGCGACAAGGGAGGTGAGGAAAGGACGCTGCCTGAAATTACATTAGTAGCCAGGGCACGTAACCAGAACACTAACGGTCACAAGACAGAAAATTCCACTGGTGCACTCAAATCGTAGTCGACCAAAACAGTTAATTGCACCGCATGGCGGCTAAATCTTATCAGTAGAACCACTTGGTGTTGCTCGCCGGAAAACCTCACCAACACCAAATCGAACCACCACAACATGAATAAACGTGGCTTGGGTAGCTGAAACCAGTACTCAATTTTGACGTCCTGGGTCGGTGAACCACGAAGCTCGTAGTGATGGGACATCTCCACACACGCTCCTACACTGCGCAGGGGCTGCTAGCGGCCCCAGCTGACTGCAACGCGAGGAGAAAACTTCCCTCGTCCGCAACAACCGACCGACTGACTTCAGACCCCCTTCCCGGAAACTATATGCACCAAACCAAATATGACACACGGCGCAAATATCGATACACATCACTGCTGCCACACGTAGAAGGAAGAAGAACCACGACGTAACCGCGACAAGGGCGGGAAGCCAAACACAGATAGACAGCGAAGTTCACGAAGACGCATAGTTGGGAGAGAGCACGGAACATCTCCCTTTAATCAGGCCTGGTGAGGATCCCATTGCCCCAACTGTACTTAAGAATGGGTCGCTCTAGATCTCTACAAGCTGTCTCCTTCATAGACGAGTTGCATTTTCCGAGAACTTTCCCAATACATCGAAGTCGATCATTCGCCTTCCCTACTACCGATCTGACGTGCTCGTTGCTTTTTTATATCCCTCTGCAACGTTACGCCTAGACATTTAAACGACGTGACTGCGTCAAACAGCACTTAACTAATACTTTATTCGAATAGTACAGGATTGTTTTCTATGCTCATACGTATTAACTTACATTTTTCTACATTTACAGCAAGCTACCTATCATTACACTAAATGGAAATTCTATGTCACCGTGCATCCTCCACGAAACTCTTCCCTATACATGACAGAATCGTCCGTAAACAGTCGTAGACTACTACTCACAATACACTTCAGATCCATTATATCATAGCCGGTCACGGAGTGCCAGACTTCACGCGTGCAGGGTGAGCAGGCGGCTTGTAGACAAAGGCGCTGCCTGTCTCGGAAATACTCGCAGGAGCGCGACATTTCGTTGAGTATTACGATGTGGCATTTCTCGGACGACAAAACTCCCTTCATTTCGGCAGAATTGTCCTGTCGATGGTGTTTACCCTTCGCTATTTGTTCCTGGTATGAAGGACGTCGACATGTCCAGTGGCTGTTTGCACAGGAAGATGCAGTCTAGCGATCTATCGACACACCCGTTTAAAAATGAATGGGAACGACAGAAGAGAGGGATGAGAATATACATTAGGCAGTCGTATAATCAACAGTTACTGCAGACTTGCTATGAAACGACTTTACAATACCACGTAGAAAATATTTAACGATTTAGTTAACAGTGAAAGAGCAAAAAATTACGACGGGATTCACTGTTGTGTACATCAAGAAGCAATTGGTGCTAAATTTTTCAGGCATCGAGCACTCGAAGAAATTGATGGTACGGATTGTATAACTTTTGAAGTCTCACACATTATTCCGCTATCAATAGCAACAGTTTTCGATGGAACTAAACGAAGGCTGCTTGGGGACTGCTTCGATCGATTTTTCGATTTCAAATTCGCTACCATCGAATTTATGAAGGAAAAAGGAGTGCAGGAACGAAAATTAGACGTTGTAGAATGGCGTGCTGACATCGCATTTTAAATGGACTTGACTACATACTGCCCTCAGCAAAACATTGCAAGATGACAAAAAAACTTCTTTCAGATTTGATGGGGATGTATCTAAAACGGAAATCGCGTTGCAGAAAAGACACATTATGACAAACACAGTCCATTTCTCTAAGTTAACGGGCATTAAAGAAACATGGGGTTCGAAGAATTTATTGCGGCCTTGGAAGATTTACGAGATAGTTTCCTAAATGTTTTGAAGACACTGCCAATTTTAATACTGTTTTCAAGGTTTTTAAGAGACCTCTTGCCGTTTCAGTTGAAAGCGTTTCTGCTCATTTGCAGATGTAATTGTTTGACCTGCTAGATAATTCCCATTAATGAAAAATTCTTTTATATTGAAATTGTTCATGACGTCTACATTGATTGCCTCACGTAGTTTCCACGTCCCCACAAAGGGGTTGCAAAAGTACTTCAATATTTCGACCAACAAATCTGTGTGAAAGAGGTTTTTTCAATTATGAAACTAAATACGTTCTGATTACGTGGCAACCTGAGTATTAAAATGTATGAAATTGTCTGCATCTGCCAGTATAATAACAACCTATATCAGATAAAAATTAGATTATAATATATAAAATAATAAAATAATAATGAAAATTTGTTTTGTTTCTCACATTTTCGACCTAGGTTATAGAGAAATGACAAATGTAAAACCAAGTCGTATGCAGTGGTCCTGCACTGCCATTCAAATGCGGCTCTTTCCCAGTTTACCCCATTCCCCTGTGCTCGCACTCATTGTGAGGTGGCCGGCCGAAGTGGCCGCGCGGTTCTGGCGCTGCAGTCTGGAACCGCGTGACCGCTACGGTCGCAGGTTCGAATCCTGCTTCGGGCATGGATGTGTGTGATGTCCTTAGGTTAGTTAGGTTTAACTAGTTCTAAGTTCTAGGGGACTAATGGCCTCAGCAGTTGAGTCCCATAGTGCTCAGAGCCATTTGAGCCATTGTGAGGTGGCGATGGGGAAGTGTGCACCGAGCCTGAGCGCTATGGCACTCAAGCTAGGGCATGGCTCGCGAGCCGAATTCTTGGCTCTGAGCACTATGGGACTCAACTGCTGTGGTCATAAGTCCCCTAGAACTTAGAACTACTTAAACCTAACTAACCTAAGGACAGCACACAACACCCAGCCATCGCGAGGCAGAGAAAATCCCTGACCCCGCCGGGAATCGAACCCGGGAACCCGGGCGTGGGAAGCGAGAACGCTACCGCATGACCACGAGATGCGGGCCGAATTCTTGGCCCTCCGTGCTTTATGCGGGGTGACTTTTTTCCGCTGAGTACAAACTCTAGGGATTGATGGGTGAGAGAATATGGAACAAAAAATGTCTAATGAACTTATATCTGGAAATTCATGGTTTTCATGCTAGAGACTATTTATTGAATGATACTTTGTTACAGAGACTGCGGTCTAATACGCTCTGTACCATGCGGTTACAGTTACAGTATGCATGGTTTCTTCCTAGTGGGTGGTTTGTTCCTCATACTTCATGCCCTAGAACCCTCTCCTGCCATAGTAAGTGGTAACGTTGTGTCCGATTCACTTCCCTTGCTGGCTCACCTTACAGTGGATGTGATACAGCGTTGTACACAATGGATGCAAATTAGAATCGAAAGCTTGCCGACAGGGCGTTTACTTACGCAAAGGCAAATGGCAACAGGCGGCAGGCAGTAAGGTTGTATCAGAAGACCTATCCTCGACGACAACAACCACAGCATTCAATGTTTGCAACAGTATTTCGCCGTTTTTCTGAGACATGGTCGTTTCAAGAAGCAGGAAATCACGAAGGATGTACCCCGAAATGTTCGAACACCAGACTTGGAGGAAAATGTGGTTATCGCTGTGGAAGGCGACCGCCGTGTCAGTACCAGACAGTTGGCCCGCCAGTAAAGGGTAAGCCAGACGACCGTGTGGAACATTCTCCATGACAGTTGTGACTACCATTATCACTTACAAAGGGAACGGCCTTGCCGCGCTGTCGGGCGTGGCCGGCACTTGGATGGGTGACTATCCAGACCGCCATGCACTGTTGCTATTTTTCGGGGTGCACTCAGCCTCGTGATGCCAATTGAGGAGCTACTCGACCGAATACTAGCGGCTTCGGTCAAGAATACCATCATAACGACCGGGAGAGCGGTGTGCTGACCCCACGCCCCTTCTATCCGCATCCTCCTCGGAGGGTGACACGGCGGTCGGATGGTCCCGGTAGGCCACTCGTGGCCTGAAGACGGAGTGCTTTTTATCAGTTACAGCGTATTCGGGCTTACAATCGACAGGCTTTTCAATTCGGGAGTAGTGTTGTCACGGGTTTATTAACCAGACAACTACGATTCTGGGATTTGTGTCATGCATCCTATTCAGAGATGAGGCCTCCTTTACGCGGAGTGGTATCTTCGATTTCCGTAACAGTCAACTATGGGATACTATGCAGAACCCCCACGATATAGTGACAGCGAATCAGCATCAGTGCAGCGGGAATGTGGGGAAAGGGATAATTGGCGAACGTATATTGAGACCAGTCCTCCTTTCACGTCACCTAATAGGCCAGAGCTACCGGCGTTTCTTGCCTGCCCTGGGGAAGAACTTCCATTAATGATTTGAAGGGCTATGTGGCTGCTACATGATGGTTCTCCATCCGACTTCGCTGTTAACGTCCGGACGCACCTCAGTCGTCTCTTCCTTGGTCGATGGATCGGATGAGGTTATCCAGCTGCATGGCATGCTCGTTCACCGGATCTCAACCCATGTGATTGCTTGTAATGTGGCCACTTCAAAAGTACTGTGTATGCAAAGCGCATTCCAGATCAGGAGACAATGTAGCAGCGTATTAATGCTGCTTTTGACAATGTAAGGATGCAGCCTGGCCGATATGAAAGTGTGGGACAGAACATACTGCCGCGCGTCACGCCTGCGTTGAGGCACATGGAAACCATTCTCAGCACATGTTGTAACTGTGGCTACATGGTACAGCCCGTATTAGACACCAATCTCTGTAACAATCCATGATTGAACAAATTGTCTGTAGCATGGAAACCATGTATTTTTGGACATAGGCCTTTTTTGTGCCGCATCCTCTCATCGATCATTCCCTAATGTTTGTACATGGTGGAAAAAATCACCCTTTATGTGTAGACAAGAAAAGCGGTCTTATCACATTTGCCTGAGGAAGTCCCGACGATACACTTGTCTCTGATGAAGTCTCGCTGTTGAGGACAACAAACTGGGTTCTTCCAGCCACTCACATCTCTCGGAACGTATTTCGCATATTCGGATCATAGTCAACAGACTTCAGAGAGATTGGTGCAAATGGCTCTGAGCACTATGGGACTTAACATCTGTGGTCATCAGTCCCCTACAACTTAGAACTACTTAAACCTAACTAACCTAAGGACATCACTCACATCCATGCCCGAGGCAGGATTCGAACCTGCGACCGTAGCGGTCACGCGGTTCCAGACTGAAGCGCCTAGAACCGCACGGCCACACCGGCCGGCAGACTTCAGAGAGGCACTGTCGAAAGCTTGCTGGAATATTGTGGACAAGGGCTTTTCTGTCTTAAGAAAAATTATTTACATTCGAACTTGGAATATCATTCAGGATACATTATTTTACCCTTTTTATATAGAGGAGTCAACCGCGTTTTTTGTCACTTGCTTAGGATTATGAGCTGATCGAAAAATTCACAATAAATTCAAGCCAATGCCGAAGAGTACTCCACATTCAACCATTAATTTTCAACTATATAAGTTGCATCTCAGTGCTAAGGATGTCCATTTCTACGTCATAGATACGAAATTATGTGCTACGGCCACACGAGGACACGTTTGTACTACTCGCCTGCATTAATGATTTTCTAATTGCGTGAATTAAGACTTCAGCTTTCGTTTTGCTATCTACTCGATATGAGAATGGATAGAAGCATTCAATTTTATTTTATCTGAGATCAGAATTTTCTCGGGTTCTCGTAAGATGTTAAGCTAAGATACGTGGGTGGAAAATGGATGCCTAGCATCTTTTTGTACACATTCGTTTTTCTACTAACTTTTACCTGTAGACCTTTCTACGTTCTTTTTTGAACAGAGGATGCAACAATTTCTGCTTACACAGCATATTTCTGAGTTTGTTATTAAACTACGGCAAAGACACACCATTCTTGATCAGCTTACTCGGAACGTATGTTATCCATCTCGTTCTCAGATTTTATGTGGCCTCTAGGAAGCGGTGGCGTTTGGTTTGTGGGGCGCTCAACTGCGCTGTCATCAGCGCCCGTACAAAGTCCCAATTTTTACACAGTAAAATTTTTATACAGTCCAGTCCAGCCACTGTTGCGAATGCTGCTGATGATGAAACGATGAGGACAACACAAGCATCCAGTCCCTGGGCAGAGAAAATCCCCAACCGCGTCTAGGAAGCCCTCATTCGGTTCGCTAGACATACATTCAAACAAAGAGTATTAATGAGTTTTATCACAAAATGAAAATATCAATACTTAACTTTTGCAATTACACAGATGTGTCGCAAGCAAAGGGCAACATACGAAATAATAAATCTTGTTCAGTATAAACAATTCTAAGACTGTGCTACTTAGTGTACAAGCGAAGTAACTAGAGTTGATGCTTCAATGCAAGTCAACTAGTCTTGAAGTAGCTATTCAACTGAGGCGTCACACGTCGGTCGCGGCGCTTACGTCCTCTTCACATAGGGGCCACTGCTGTCGCGTTGTCGTCCTGGAGGGAGGTCCGGTCAGCGTGCGATTGGCTGAATTCTTCTTAAAGCCTTCTCTTCCCTGTCGTTCCCGGCTGGCGTGCCGGAGCTTGACTTTACACCTTAACAGAACGTTCCTCTCAATAGAGTGATTTACAATCAATTCAGACTTTCGCTTTGTGCCTCTACGTCCTTCATATCGGAGCAAAACGACATGCATTCATTGTTTCAGTAGGAGTCTAACAATTGTTTATTTGAAACTTCCTGGCAGATTAAAACTGTGTGCCCGACCGAGACTCTGGAAAATGTCCCGAGTTCGAGTCTCGGTCGGGCACACAGTTTTAATCTGCCAGGAAGTTTCACATCAGCGCATACTCCGCTGCAGAGTGAAAATCTCATTCTGTAAATTGTTTATTTGTTGGTTCCAGCAGAAAAATTATACTAGCCTTGTTGACAGGTGTATTAACTTTATCAACCATCGTCGCTACGGTGATATCATGATCACGTATGCCTGACTCTATGCGAAGACTATCGATAAAGGCAGCCCTGTTTGTAGCTACAAGGTCTAAAATATTTCCATTGCGTGAGGGTTGTCGAGAGAACTCCCCGAGACCGTTTCCGGAAGAAAAAAAAAAACACTACTGGCCATTAAAATTGCTATACCATGAATAAATGAAGATGATAAACGGGTATTCATCGGACAGATATATTATACTAGAACTGACATGTGATTACATTTTCACGCAATTTGGGTGCATTGAGTCAAAAAGAGCTTGGATGGCGTGTACAGGTACAGCTGCCCATGCAGCTTCAACACGATACCGCAGTTCATCTAGAGTAGTGACTGGTGTATTGTGACGAGCCAGTTGCTCGGCCACCTTCAATTGGTGAGAGATCTCGAGAATGTGCTGGCCAGGGCAGCAGTCGAACGTTTTGTGTATCCAGAAAGGCCCGTACAGGACCTGCAACATGCAGTCGTGCATTATCCTGCTGAAATGTAGGGTTTCACAGGGATCGAATGGAGAGTAGAGACACGGGTCGTAACATATGTGAAATGTAACGTCCACTGTTCAAAGTGCCGTCAATGCGAACAAGAGGTGACCGAGACTTGTAACCAATGGCACCCCATACCATCACGCAGGGTGATACGCCAGTATGGCGATGGCGAATACATGCTTCCAATGTGCATTCAACGCGATGTCACCAAACACGGATGCGACCATCATGATGGTGTAAACAAATCCTTGATTCATCCAAAAAATGACGTTTTGCCATTCGTGCACCCAGGTTCGTCGTTGAGAAAACCATCGCAGGCGCTCCCGTCTGTGATGCAGCGTCAAGGGTAACCGCAGCCATGGTCTCCGAGCTGATAGTCCATGCTGCTGCAAACGTCGTCGAACTGTTCGTGCAGATGGTTGCTGTCTTGCAAACGTCCCCGTCTATTGCCTCAGGGATGGAGACATCGCTGCACGATCCGTTACAGCCATGCGGATAACATACCTGTCATCTCGACTGCTAGTGATACGAGGCCGTTGGGATCCAGCACGGCATTCCGTATTACCCGCCTGTATCCACCGATTCCATATTCTTCTAACAGTCATTGGATCTCGACCAACGCGAGCATTAATGTCGCGATACGATAAACCGCAGTCGCGATAGGCTACAATCCGACCTTTATCAAAGTCGGAAACGTGATGATACGCATTTCTCCTCCTTACACGTGGCATCACAACAACGTTTCACCAGGCAACGCCGGTCAACTGCTGTTTGTTTATGAGAAATCGGTTGGAAACTTTCCTCATGTTAGCACGTTGTAGGTGTCGCCACCGGCGCCAACCTTATGTGAATGCTCTGAAAAGCTAGTCATTTGCATATCACAGCATTTTCTTCTTGTCGGTTGAATTTCGCGTCTGTAGCACGTCATCTTCGTGGCGTAGCAATTTTAATGGCCGGTAGTGTACTTTCAGAACTACCCCATTGGCTCTACCAGCCATACGCAGTGAATCTTTAGACGTGATAGTCAATACTCGATGGTTAAAATTGTCTCCAAATAATATTGCAAGATCTGGGTGTTTCCACGATAATGAGCATAGGCCTTATTTGAAAGAGTCTACAAGATCGACGGTGGAAACAATCGGTTCTTGAGATGACTGCATAGAATAGAATCAGTGGCTGAAAGATCAGGTGATCTCGCCAGGCATGGGATGTCTTCGAATGGGGACATTAATCGATATGGAATACCGCGCCTCATTGTAATCTTTTAAGTTTTCATGGCTTGTGTGGCTTGCACCCTCATCTTGCTTCCCTGCAGATGTGGACTGACGGTATTGTTAATGATGGTTGCATACCGCTAGCAAACTGGCCAGCAGTCGTCGTCTCCAAAAAATACGGACCATCGATTCCAATGGACTAACATAGTAGATGACGACATTTGGACTACCCTGGATCCTTCCACGAATGAGCTGCCGGCTTTTTGTCCGACAGGAAATTTTGATTATTGAGAAACTAATTCAGACGATAGTATTATCAGACATGACAAGGCTTGTCAGAAATGTATCATTCAGGTGAATTCCGTACGGTAATGCTGAGCAGAAAATGCGCCTACTCAGTTACCCAGCCGCAACTGATGAGCCACTTTCAGATTATCAGGATGAAATATGCACTAAATATTTAGCTGTGACACATGTTCAGCCTATTAAATAGAAGAAACAGGACGAACAACTTCTGTTACATTCAAAGAACATCTCTTATGAAAAAGAGGTACAAGCATATATAACTCGTCCTTTGCCGATCATTCGTTAACTACAGACCATAAGCCGAAAGAAGTCCATGACGTCAGCATCCAGCTCAGAGCTTTAGTGTTATGTGTTATGTTCTGAAAGAGTTAAAAAAAATTTTAAACATCTTCCCTTTAAGTTATCGTTTCAGTCTTAAGGAACAGCTGCAGTTACGTAATTAAAATGTTTTAATGTTATAAAGTCGTTCCTTAGAAGTGCCTTAAGTTGACTCCCCTTTTTGCTCAGAGTAGAGTCGAAAGCATAGACTTATCACACTATAATCGTTTCGTACGAAAATTTACCAAATATTTGCTGTTGCATTGTGTTATACAATTTTTCGTTTTCCATAATTGTGGCTATTGATATTTGAGGTGAACACTTATATGCAGTTTAAAATATGTTTCAAAAATTAGGCAGCTGGTATGATACTAGATGGCGCGACTTCTTTTTCCTGTTGGCCCCTCATTCTGATGTCACCTACAGTGACTGTTTCCTCTTGCAGCCCTTAGCGACGTGTACCATGCTGCTGAATGTAACTATAATTTGACTCCATTTATCAACTTAATGTCAGTTTCAATATCTTCAACTTTATTAACTTCTTAGTGAAATATTTTATATTACGAGAGAATTATTGCTCTTAAATTTGATCGTCAGTTACAACACGTGCGTACAGTCCACTTATAAAGCCGTTAAAAATAAAAACTGTCTTTTCATTTGTTTTTCTGTATGTTAATGTTTATTTATAATCCTTTTAGGTAGTTGTGGATTTTATGATGAAGACACCCGCTGTCTGTTTCGACACGTGGTAAAAGTAAAATTTTGTTGGAACCGGTTGGCTGTTTTATATACCTATCATGTGTGCGAATAGTTGCCCAGATAGTGTACTGATTAGTAATGGAAACGGCAGTTAATTTTTACTGCTACAGATGCATGTTGAAACAGGTCAAATGAAGAAGGGAAATGCGACGAACAATCCTTACACTTTGCTGAAAACCATTTCAGTACATATATATCTCAAAGAATTGCAAGCGTGGTCAGAAAGCAAGGTTTAGAGCGAACTTACGTTTACAAAATAAGTAAATAAAAATAAAATAATATAAATAAATAAATAAAAACGAAAAACAGCATTTTCTACGTGAGAATAAAAGTCTACATAAATTACACAAGGAGATTAAAGAGACAAGTATAATTAAAATATTATTTTCAGCTTCCCAATATATTTAAAAAGTCTCTTAAAGCATAGCCATTAAGCATTCATATTCTAAATCTAAAAATTATTTAGATAACAGAGTATGGAACATAAAGGGTGAAGAAAAACTGGCGCACTGGGATTTCGCAGCGCGATTTCTCACTTACTAACAATAAAAAATGTCTGTCTACAATTTCGTACTGTGCATATTTCCGGCGGTAAATGAACGTTAAATATTGGCATTCTGGTTACACTGTAATCACATGTACTGTAACTACCTCTGTCTTAGCAGTACTGTTGTGCAGTTGGTGCAGAGGATAATGTGTTGGATCAGCCTGCAAGGGGTCAAGGGTTCGATTCTGGGTCGAGGGGTATTTGTTTTTATTTGCCAATTTCAATCTTCCAGATAATACTGTGGTGCACTCCGTTTTTTAAACCACACGTATCCGAATTTTTAAAAAATGGTTCAAATGGCTCTGAGCACTATGGCACTTAACATCTGAGGTCATCAGTTCCCTAGAACTTAGAACTACTTAAACCTAACTAACCTAAGGACATTACACGCATCCATGCCCGAGGCAGGATTCGAACCTGCGACCGTAGTGGTCGCGTAGTTCCAGACTGAAGCGCCTAGAACCGCTCGGCCACACCGACCGGCCCGAATTTTACAGAGTACGGTGCTTTGTAACGGTGAACATAATGAAAACGTGGTATGACCAGTCAGAAATAGACAGTTGGAACAAATGACCTCTCACAGTACTGAAATAATTACAAAAACAATATCAATTTCGATATGCTGAAGATAACTGCACAGTTAAATGACTCAACATCTGCAAGTCTTTTACGCTACATGCAGTGTGTTCGCTCAGATGTAACACATTAGCAGCCAGTGACAGTAATAATTTCCATATTGATGGCCACATGATGTTTACAAAAGATTACGTTTTCCTCAGAGTAGATGTTCAAAGCGACCGCCCTGCACGTGCAAAGGTTACGTGAAACCGCTGGATCGTACAGCTCTGGACTCTTCGCAACATGACTACATCCCGAAATTCAAGAGTAGCATGAACACGTGCTATCAGGTTCTTCCACATGTATTAGCGGAGTAGAATACACGTGCTCCTTCAGCCGTCCCCACACGAAGAAATCCAGGAGATTTAGGTCAGGTGAACGTGGAGGCCATACGACAGGACCTCCCCGTACGAGCCACTTCCCTAGAGATCTTCTGCTTCAGTGTCGCCGCACATTAATTCCAGAGTGTGGAGATGCATCATCATGTTGGAACCATGAACACTGTCGAACATGAAGTGGAAAATATTCCAATGTGCGAGGCAAATAGCTCGAGAGTAATGCATGCTACCTTCGTGCAGTCAACCGGTCAGGCAACAAGTAGGTACCCAATCTCTTGTCTCCCAATATTCAGGACCAGAGGTTGACGCCAATACAAACTTCATATCGACGGTCGCAAGTGACGTGCGGGTTAACGTCACACCAATGGCGGGCATTGTGCATATTGAAGACACCCTAGCGAGTGATCGCCGCTTCAAAAATGGTTCAAATGGCTCTGAGCACTATGGGACTCAACTGCTGAGGTCATCAGTCCCCTAGAACTTAGAACTAGTTAAACCTAACTAACCTAAGGACATCACAAATATCCATGCCCGAGGCAGGATTCGAACCTGCGACCGTAGCGGTCTTGCGGTTCCAGACTGCAGCGCCTTTAATCGCAAGGCCACTTCGGCCGGCATCGCCGCTTCATCCGACCACATTACAGTGCTTGTGAAGTCGTCGTTGCCTTCATGTTGTTGTTGCAGGACGCCGGTGTTGCGTTAAAGAATAATGGTAGGGGTGATCGTGCAGTCTGTGGATGATCTCTGTCACGCGACGGTGGGTAGGAGAGAATCTGCCTCCTCAAGGCGAAGCTCCAGATGACGAAACACATTTCTATCCGGATGACGTCGACCGGGATATGTAACAGCATATTCGCGAGCGGCAACACCAGCCCCGTTGTGAGATACACCAAGAACGAGAAGCATATGCACATGTTCTTCGTTTGCGTATGTCATATGTCTGACAAACTGTTTTAGAATAACACAAGAAGGAGATACGATATGTGTACAAATGTACATGGAGTCCATCACAGGTGGCTTACTCCGCTAGCAACGAGTCTCTGTCTGGTACACAGCGCATACGGTATAAACACGTCATTAGTGGCAGCGCGGTGCTCCACGTTACGCCCATCACCTCTCGTACAGCTTTCGTTCTGCGTGGTTCATGGCGACACTGCTAATTTTCGTAACAGTATTGGACGCAATTTTTCCACGTTTCCATCAATTACAATAGTAATACTAATAATAACAATGAAAATAATAACGCATGGAGTTACTTACTAAACATTATGCGGTTATCAGGCTCAATTTTCAAAGACATAATTAGTGCTTCCATGGTGATGGTATATATAAATAATAACCGTGGTTCGGAATTATTTACAAAGCGAGTTGCTAGCTATATTGGTGACGTAAAGCCCTAACGAAATGTAATGGACCTGAACGTGGCAAAACGTTATTATCGTCCCCGTTGGTGGCGCATGGTGCCTGTGTACAAGCCTTTGAAAGAAATAGACATTCACCTTGCTGGCCAATTCAATAAGCAGCAACTTATTGGTGATCCAAATGTCTTTCGTGGACTGAGAATGCAGTTCACGTGTGATGTTAATGCTGGCTTTAGAGACAGTACATGGTTGACTTTGGCTGTTGTGTGCGGGAACCATGCTGACTCCTTTAAGATATCCAAACGCCTACCGCGTAACCATCCGCTAACGGGGTACATAAGTGAATGAATTTTATTTTATTATTTATTTTTTGAGAGATACGGAATTACGAAAGTATTTCAAATGGCTCTGAGTACTATTGGACTTAACTTCTGAGGTCGTCAGTCTCCTAGAACTTAGAACTACTTAAACCTAACTAACCTAAGGACATCACACACATCCACGCCCGAGGCAGGATTCGAACCTGGGACCGTAGCGGACGCGCGGTTCCAGACTGTAGCGCCTAGAACCGCTCGGCCACCCCGACCGGCTTACGAAAGGAGAAAAGAATTTAGGAAATCAGATAAGGAATTTAGATTTATTGTGCTTAATACAACATAGAGTCACCAACAATCTTTATTTTGCAATAATTAATCCCTACTTTGGCACAAATAAACAAGTACTTGTCAGTGATCAGCTTCTTCTTTCTTCTTGTTGACGAAACAAACGGCTTATCTGGAACCAGAGTACCATATGGGACCTTAGCTAGTATTCCTGAAGTCTTTGTTATATTCCACGTCTTCCACGAATGAATATTTGCAGCAGGGAAAGCTTCAAGGCCACCGATGGCTCTCCCAGACAACAGCCGAGGTCAACCACGTACTGCCTCCAAAGACAGCTGTGACATCTCATGTGAACTGCATTCTTAGTCCACGAAAGACATTTGGACTACCAATAAGCTGCTGCTTATTGAATTGGCCAGCAAGGTTAGTGTCTACTGCTTGCAAAGCATTGTACACAGAAAAAACGCGCCGCCAATGGCAACGATAACAACGTCTCCCAAGCCTTGCAGATGTACGTTAGCATAAGCGCACAGATAACAGGTTTATATGTAGTAGATACAGTGGCCCGAAACAATTCGGAGCCACTACGTGCAAAAGGCTTCTTCAGAAGTTGACCAATGAAAACGATTGTACTCTCATTTATGTGCTTGCAGCACGTAAGTGCAAATGGATTGTAGAAACCAATGTTATCGCTGGGTGACAATTAAGACGACAGATATAGGACCACGCAGACTACATCTAGCAAACTAAAAGAAATACAACTCCACTCAGAATCGAGCCCTCGACCTCCTGCGAGCTAACCAAAAACGCTATCCCCAGCACCATCTGCAGAGCACTAATCATACAGGCTGATGGAGGAAGTTCCCGTAAATGTGATTACGGTGTCGCCAGACTGCCAGTCCTTAACATCCATTTGCTGCCGAAAATATGTGCAGAACTGAATTCTGAGAGACATTTTTGAATTGCTAGTATGTGAGGAATTGCACTGCGAAGACCGAGAGGTTGAAAGTTTCTTCACCCTGTAGACTGTATAGTATAGTGTTATAGTTTAATGAAACTTATTGTAACTATTTGTTGAGATAACGGCGAAAGTGTGTGTGTGTGTGTGTGTGTGTGTGTGTGTGTGTGTGTGTGGTGCAGCTAGTGTCTTTCGTGCGTAATGTGCCTAGTGAACAGTGATGTAACACAGATGAATAATGTTAATGTAAAAGTGTGGAGTTGGTGCGTAACTTCTTAGCGCTTTTGGAGAAGTGAAATTAACAGATGGCCCGCCCGGTTGGCAGTGCGATCTAACGCTTTCCGGGCGGGAAGGAGCGCCTGGTCCCGTCGGCAATTGCTGCGCAAACAAGTTCTCCACGTACGCTTACACCACCATTACTCTACCACGCAAACATAAGGCTTACACTCGTCTGGTGTGAGACGTTCTCGGGGGGGGGGGGGGGGGGGGCAACAGCACAATAACCCTGGGTTCAGTATGGGCTGGCGGAGGGGTGAAGTGGACTGTGGTAGTCGTCGTGGGGTTGTGGACCACTGCGGCTGCGGCGGGGACGGAGCCTCTCCGACCTTTCTAGGTCCCCGGTTAACATACAATACAACACAACAGATACATATAACAGAGATGTTACTCATCAGTTGCGTACTCTCCTTCATTATTTACAACAGTCTACCAACGCTGGGGTAACTATTCGATTCCGCGATTGTAGAAATCACGTGGTTCGAGGCGATGAACTGGTCGAGCCATGTTCGGAGCGCATTTTCATACAGAAAGGAAGTTTCTTGATGGTTGTTCGACAGAAAGCGGAGAAAGTCAAAATTTGAGAGCTGGCAAAATGGCTCTGAGCACTATGGGACTTAACTTCTGAGGTCATCAGTCCCCTAGAACTTAGAGCTACTTAAACCTAACTAGCCTAAGGACATCACACACATCCATGCCCGAGGCAGGATTCGAACCTGCGACCGTAGCGAATTTGAGATCGCAATATCAGGTTGAATAAGGTGGGTGAGGAATAAATTCTCAACCCGGCTCCTGCATAGTGTTTTTCTGTGATAACGTTGGAAGCTGAAGGAGTGAATTAAAATTTGTGCTGCGGGCAGGACTCGAACCCGAGTATTCTTTCTTACTATTCAGATATGCTGACCATTACACCATCGCAGCTTTATGGTCAACATTGCTGCACGATCTACCCAAGTCAAATACACTCCTCAACACAAACTCCAATTCATATCTCCCCTTATATTGTCACTGTTACCAGGGCTCTCCGACATTGGAATAGCATCCCAGCATTGGACGTAACGGGGAAGTGCTGTACTACATTTGATTTATCATAGATAAATTAGAGACTTAAATGTCTCAGGTAAAATTTAATTTAAGATCTATACGATCACATGTAGTACAGCACTTCCCCGTTACATCCAATGCTGGGGTGCTATTCCAATGTCGGAGAGCCCTGGTAACAGTGACAATATAAGGGGAGATGTGAATTGGAGTTTGTGCTGGGGAGAATACTTGACTTGGGTAGTTCGTGCAGCTATGTTGATCGTAATGCTGAAGTGGCGTAATGGTCACCATATCTGCCTAATAAGCAACAAGACCAGGATTCGAGTCCTGGCTGCAGCACAAATTCTAATTCACTTCTTCAGCTTCCAACGTTATCGTAGATAAATTAGAGACTTAAATGTCTCAGGGAAAATTTAGTTTTCTGTGACTCTAGTAGACTGCGTGTGGGCGTTATCGCAGAGTAGTAACACTTCACGCAGTCTTCCTCGTCGTTGTTCTTGGACTGCGACTACAAGACATCTCTGCTGTTGGCAAGAACAGGCAGTATTGAAGTTTAGACCTCAAGGAGGCATTTGTAGCGCAGCACACCGTCGGTGTTCAGCCACAAGCATACATTATCTTTCGTGTCTGCGCACAGTTCTTTGTACAGGGAGCTGCTGCTTTGCTTGGGCTCAACCATTCCCTTCTTTTCCTTATTTTAAAATAAACACACCATTCCTCGTCACCAGTAACAATATAAAATACGGTCAGAGACAACTGATGACGTAGAGATGCATACTTGGCCACCCGCAGATTTTTGTGATTTTTAGCTTAGAGGACGTGCTACTCACACACGTGATTTTTGAACCTTCCCAATTGCTCGCGAATGTCAGACGATGGTGAATTGATCACAGTTCATCACATTTCTTAGTTTTCGAGTACATTGGCTTGGATCACTGTGGATTAATGCGTTATAAACGATAATTGCAATCCCAAAGTAAGCAGGTGTTAACAGATGTGAAAATTATCGGACTATCAGTTTAATAAGTCACAGCTGCAAAATACTCACGCGAACTCTTTACAGACGAATGGAAAAACTGGTAGAAGTCGACCTCGGGGAAGATCAGTTTGGATTCCGTAGAAATATTGGAACACGGGAGGCAATACTGACGTTACTACTAATCTTAGAAGAAAGATTAAGGAAAGGCAAACCTACGTTTCTAGCATTTGTAGACTTAGAGAAAGCTTTTGACAATGGTAACTTGAATATTCTCTTTCAAATTCTAAAGGTAGCAGGGATAAAATACAGGGAGCGAAAGGCTATTTACAATTTGGCAGTTATAAGAGTCGAGGGGCATGAAAGGGAAGCAGTGGTTGGGAAGCGAGTGAGACAGGGTTGTAGCCTATCCTCGATGTTATTCAATCTGTATATTGAGCAAGCAGTAAAGGAAACAAAAGAAAAGTTCGGAGTAGGTATTAAAATCCATGAAGAAGAATTAAAAACTTTGAGGTTCGCCGATGAAATTGTAATTCTGTCAGAGACGGCAAAGGACTTAGAAGAGCAATTGAACGGAATGGATAGTGTCTTGAAAGGAGGATATAAGATGAACATCAACAAAAGCAAAACGAGGGTAATGGAATGTAGTCGAATTAGGTCGGGTGATGCTAAGGGAATTAGATTAGGAAATGAGGCACCTAAAGTAGTAAAGGAGTTTTGCTATTTGGGGATCAAAATAACTGATGATGGTCGAAGTAGAGATAATATAAGATGTAGACTGGCAATGGCAAGGAAAGCGTTTCTGAAGAAGAGGAATTTGTTAACATCGAGTATAGATTTAAGTGTCAGGAAGTATGGAATGTAGCCATGTATAGAAGTGATACATGGACGATAAATACTAGTTTGGACAAGAAGAGAATAGAAGCTTTCGAAATGTAGTGCTACAGAAGAATGCTGAAGATTAGATGGGCAGATCACATAACTAATGAGGAGCTATTGAATAGAATTGGGGAGAAGAGGAGCTTGTGGCACGACTTGACTAGAAGAAGGGATCGGTCGGTAGGACATGTTCTGAGGCATCAAGGGATCATAAATTTAGCATTGGAGGGCAGCGTGGAGGGTAAAAATCGAAGAGGGAGTCCAAGAGATGAATACACTCGGCAGATTCAGAAGGATGTAGGTTGCAGTAGGTACTGGGAGATGATGAAGCTTGCACAGGATAGAGTAGCATGGAGAGCTGCATCAAACCAGTCTCAGGACTGAAGACCACAACAACAACAACAAACGATCTTCAGTGAAGGCCGAATATGTTTCTGAGTTTGGAGAGTCCCTAACGTCGGAACGAATTTCCTCAAAACGTGAAAAGCATTTTTTTGCCGTGCTCTATCAAATGGCAGTGTCCCCATTCACGGTGTAAACGTTTCAGCCTGTCTCCGCTCCTGTCATCCCTCTATTGAACTTAAACAAAATGTCATGTCGCAAATGTTCCTATTTCTCCACTTGACAGTCCATTTTCTAGTTCATACAGCTCCATTCACTATCTCCAAATGAAAAAATGACAGTATATATTAACTCAAATAGCAACAGTGAGTTAAAAACGAAAAATCACGGTCCATAAATAAAGCCGTAGCAACCAGCATACCAACACGCAAAACAAAAACGCTACCGACTTATGCAAAAATCTAATATTTTTGCGAGTTAGTTGTGAACCTGTGTTAATGTAGGTCTACACCAGATAATATTATTGAATGCGTAAGTTTGTTAATGCTTTAAAATCGTTTAATTTGCAGTGAATATGATATGGCTGATTTTGTGAATTATCAATGGAAGAATAGACAAATAAGTATATTATTTACGTATGTGTTATGACAGAAGTCATATCATATTCTACGCATGTCAACGCCCACTGCGTACGCTCTGTGATCATCAGCATTAGTACCAGCAGACCAGCCACAGTACTAGCTTCCCGTCGAAAGGCTTACGTCAGCAGCGAGCAATACGGCTCTCTATTTTTACTTGTTCCGTTGAAAATAATGAGTGGATGCAATTAGCAGAGAGGGTTTCAGGGCATTCGTATTCCCTACGACGGATGAAATAGCGCTCTTCATTTCTTCCCGGTTCTTTCGAGAAACGGTGCATAACGGAGCGAGTCCGGCACGAAAGCGCGGATTTCGTTTATGCCGCCGAGCCAGCAACGAGATAGCGCCGAAAGTTGGCGCACGGCTCCCGTAAGGTAGCGAGGCGGAGACGTCCTTTACAGCTTTGCGTGGCTCATCAGAATTTTCTAGTGTTTGTAAGGAAGCTTTTCCACTTTGCACGCTCCTCGTCTGAGACAACTTCTTACCAAAGTATGCGACCCCGAGACATTCTCAAAGGACAATGGCTAACTTGGCACCATTGTTCCGTGACTTTGCTCCGAAGTTGTGGCCCATAAAATAGTGAGATTTTTTTTTGCGCTAGCGCAGCTCCGCTCCCTCCAGGCGCACAAAAATTTGAGTTCACAGCTTCCTGCGCCAAAACTTTCTTTTTTCCCCCGTATAAAGGTTGAAGATAACACCAAACAGGCAGGTTAATTTCTCGCAGTTATCCGAGCGTTTGGCTGCTATTGAAGGGTGAAATACAGGACCACTCCGTTCGGACCGCCTTCGCAATATCGAATTCGGTAGTTGCCGTGCGGCCCGGGAGGTAATCTCGGGGACGCCGTGGGCGACCCCACCGTTGCTCCGTGTAGCAGATGCAGGGCGCCATCAATGTCTCCCGAGTCGCAGGCTTTTGTACTACCCGTTCATCACGTCAGTCCAGTTTCCCTTTCTGGAAGTGGGGTGAGCATCAGCTGGCAACGGAACGAATGTGGACGATGTCTAGCTGTCAGCTACCGCGACAGCCATCTCCTGCTCCTTCCTAATGTTGCTGTTTACACGGGATGAGGCAGCCAGCCACAGCAAATAAACAAAGAAGGAGTAAAAACATTCAGCCGCCGTTTCTGGTGTGGCAACTTTTATGACGATCAAGATTAATCGGCCGCCAATCCTATCATGACACGGGACGAATGGTATTTATATTTTTCACTTACTGTAACTTTTATTTCAGCCACAAAACCGAAGTAACATAAGTTATTTAGATTTCTCACTATTATGCAGAACCAATGTCAGTGTGAAAATACAATTCTCCACAGTTGAATCGTACCCTTCTGAAAACGTTATAGTGTACAGAGTGGAATATATTATTTGTTGAAGAGCTACCTTTCACTGTCAGTGGTACTGCTAGGTCTTTGGTTATTATAGACTGAAGAGCTAAAGAAACTGGTACACCTGCGTAATATCGTGTAGGGCCCTCGCAAGCACGCAGAAGTGCTGCAACACGACGTGGCATGGACTCGACTAATGTCTGAATTTGAGATGGAGGGAACTGACACTAAGAATCCTGTGGGTTCAAATGGTTCAAATGGCTCTGAGCACTATGGGACTTAACATCTGTGGTCATCAGTCCCCTAGAACTTAGAACTACTTAAACCTAACTAACCTAAGGACATCACACACATCCATGCCCGAGGCAGGATTCGAACCTGCGACTGTAGCAGTCGCGCGGTTCCGGACTGAGCGCCTTAACCGCGAGACCACCGCGGCCGGCAATCCTGTAGGGCTGTCCATAAATTCCTAAGAGTACGCCGGGGTCAAGATATCTTCTGAACAGCACGTTGTAAGGCATTCCCGATATGCTCCATAATGTTCATTTCTGGGGTGTCTGATGGCAAGGGGAAGTGTTTCAACTGAGAAGAGCGTTCCTGGAGTCACTCCGTAGCATTTCTGGACGTACAGGATATCGCATTGTCCTACTGAAATAGCCCATGTCCGTCGGAGTGCACAACAGACATGAATGGATGCAGGTGACCAGGCAGCATGCTTACGTGCGTTCACCTATCAGAATCGTATCTAGCCGTATCACGTGTGCCATATCACTTCAATTGCACACGCCCCACATCATTACAGAGCCTCCACCAGCTTGAACAGCCCGCTGCTGATATGCAGGGTCCATACATTCATGAACTTGTCTTCATACCCGTATGCGTCCATCAGCTCGATACAACTTTAAATGAGACTCATTCTACCAGGCAACATGATTTCTGTCATCAACAGTCCAATGTCGGTACTGATGGGCCCAGGCGAGGCGTAAAACTCTGTTCCGTGCAGTCGTCAAGTTTACACGAGTGGGCATTCGGCTCCGAAAGCCCTTCTATAGTTCGCACGCTGACCCAGCAATGAAATCTGCAGCAATTTGCGAATGGATGGGCTGCACTTCTGTCGCGTTGAACAATTCTCTCCAGTCGTCGTTGGCCCCATACTTGCAGGATCTTTTTTCCGGCCGCAGGTATGGCGGAGATTTGTAGTTTTACCGGATTCCTGATATTTACGGTACACTTGTGAAATGGTCATACGGGAAAATCCCCACTTCATCGCTAACTCGTAGATTCTGTGTCCCATCGCTCGAGTTCCGACTATGACACAACGTTCAAACTCACTTAAATCTTGATAACCTGCCATTGTAGCAGCAGTAATCGATCTAACAACTGCTCCAGACACTTACTGTTTTATATAGGCGTTTTCCGACCACAGCGCCGTATTTTGCCTGTCGACATATGACTGTATTTGAATACGCATGCCTGTAGCAGTTTCGTTGGCGCTTTAGTGTATTTCTGGGAGGACGCATTTTTTATTAAAAAAGAAAAAAAGTCCAGTAAACTTGGGATCTATGATACATTCCTTGAGAGATAAGAGCAGTTGTTCATAAGAAGAGATATGTCTCACAATAAAACTGGAGAAGGGCTAATAGCTTTGCAGTCAGACCCAATGTTTGGTGGACATTTCCTTTTCTGTTTAGCACCACACATTCAATTCTCAAGCCAGGGAAAGCAAAAGAAGGGGAGAGCCGATGGAGGGAGAGGGCACAGAAAAAAGGGAGGCAGGGCGGTTGCGAGAAGGAGTGGGGAAGGCAGTGGAGGGGAGAGAAAGGAGTCAAAGAGAGAGGAAAGGAAGCAGGATGGAAAGGGGGAGAGGGAGCCCAGGAAAAGGGGTAGAGGGGGAGTTGAGGATCAAAGTTGATAGGAGGGATAAATAGAGGGAGAGAGGGCATCATCTGGGAGGGGCGGTTGAAGGAAGCCACCTTGGGAAAGGAGATGAAGAATGTAGAGGTGGAGGGTAGGGGGGATACAAAGGTGAAGGGGCAGGAGTGGAGTTCATGGCACTAGAGAATCTGGACTTATAGAATTTCATGGAGGTGGGCGGATATCCAGGCAGCACTGGATTAACAGAGGATGGGACAGATTAAGGATTTGTAGGTGTGGAGGATGGTAGAGGGGTTCACCCCCATCTCCAGCCAGAGAGGAGTTTAAAGAGACAGAGATGGTTGTGGGCTCTGGATTGGATAGAGATGAAGGATCCAGTTGAGGTGATGGTCAATGGTGAGTCCAAGGAAGGTGAAGGTGGGGAGAGGCAGACAGGACGAGCATAGATGGTGAGGGAAAAACCAAGAAACAAGAAGGTATGACCTAAGATGATTGCCTGATAAGGATTGATTTTGAGGAGCCACAGGTTGCACCATGTGGCAAAAAGGTCAGGGTGATTCTGGAGAAGGCGTTGGGATCATTGAAGGGTAGGAGCGAGGACAAGGAAGGCGGTGTTATCAGCATACTGCAGGAGGTGGATGGGAGGGAGGGGGGGGGTCGGATATATCTGCCATGTACAGGAGGTAGAGGAGAGGGGAGAGGACAGAGCCCTGGGGCACACCTGTGGAGGGGTAGAAGGTGTGGGAATCGGCGTTATGGATGGTAATGTAGGAGGGTCGATGGTAGAGAAAGGAGGCAATCAGACGGACGTAGTTGATAGGAGAGGCGTAGTTCTGAAGTTTAAATAGAAGACCAGGACGCCATATGCAGTCGTAGGCCTTTTCGAGGTCTTGGGAGACAAAAATGGCAGAGCGACGTGAGTTAAGCTGGAGGGATAGGAGATGAGTGAGGTGTTGGAGTTGGTCGTTGGCACAGAAGGAAGGTCGAAAGCCACATTGGGTGTTGGGGAGGAGGTGGTGTCGGTGGAGGTGGTGATGGATGTGCCGGATAAGGATGGATTCCAAAAGCTTGCTGAACACCGAGGTGAGACAGATAGGACCATAAGAAGAGGTGTCAGATGGCAGCTTGTTTGTTTTGTGGTACTAATACCTTGTGAAAGTTGTAGATATAAATAAAATTATTACCAAAATGTGTCTGCAAGGATGAAATTGTCTGCTGAGACATCATATTCTTGGTGCATATGCACATCATTCTGATTGATTTGGTTGTAAGTTGCTGTGGCACCAAACTGCTGATATCATCTCTCTCTAGGCTTACGCACTACTTAATCTAACTTAAACTAACTTACGCTAAGGGCAAGGCACACACACATGCCCAACGGAGGACTTGAACCTCCGACGCGGGGAAACGCGCGAACCGTATGAAGGCGCCAAAGACCGCGCGGCTACCCCGCGCGGCCACATCATTCTGTTTGAATAGAAAGTCACTGTTGTCCTCCTATCACTTCCACATGCATTTAACATCTCTCCGAGTAGTTTTCAGAGCATATATTTTTCCCTGGCATTTTGGGTCGTAACAGTAGCGTTGTTGCTCTCCCTTAGTTTCATTCATATGAAATACCTATAATCCCTGTGTGATATTCTCGTTTTCCTGTAAGTCTCACGGCGTACGTACACACATTATTCATAGAAATTGGATCTCTGCCATTTATTACCTTTCTATTAAAATCCCCAATTCATACAATCATTAAATAGTACAGGCTCTGTTATCACTTTATGACATATCATTTCTTGGTTCTTCTTTACTCTGTAAGCTTTCTGTTCATAATGTCACATATCAGTTGGAATTGCCAGACACTATCAGCAGAATGTCAGTGCGGGTACTGGGTCATGGGCCCATTGTTTTCCTAACCTCAAGGTCCGGGAAACATGCCACCGCCCCCTGCCCAATGTCTCAGCATATGGCGAGGTCATGCATCTAGAGCAATTACGAGAGTTACCTAGTGACAGTTCAGGAACTAAAATCAGAATGTCAATTGCCAAACCCACAATGTTTCAAGTTTAAATCGACGCAAGTGTGGAATTATTAATCCTATGTGGTAAATTGTTGTTGTATATCAGTCACAGTGTTGAGCTGCGAAAATATTACCGACTACATGAAATTTCTTTATTGGGTTACAGATATTTTTCTAAATGGCCGACATGAAGTGTTCTTTGACATTTATCATCCTCTACAATTGAAGACCTCAGTGCGAGAAGGGGATAACTCACATTTTACAAATCTGACGTCGAAAATACATGGTGGTCTCATTAATGTGACTGGACTGTGTAAGCTCAGTGCAAAATTTGGATGTCTCCAGTATTTATCCCTTTCTTCCTGCGAAGTAATGTATGGGGGAAGATAATAAAAGTTGTAGGGGCTGATATTCGTATATGTACAGGAAAAGGTGGAGCTATCCCCTTTTAGCAACGAGGTCTTCAATTTCGGCTGACGGTCCATAACCGAAGTAAGTTCAAAAAGTAATGCAATTTCTTTGTTTTTTTAAAAGAAATATTGTTCTTCTTCTGATCACTGGTATCTCCTTTAAAACATTCCCCATTATACTGGGTGAGTTACTAACTATTGCCACCAAGAATAACTCCGAAAGTATGGTAGTAGCTGAAAAGCTTGTGGGACAAAAGATGAATGGAAAACGTGGGCCGTAATATAACGTAGGTTTTTGTTACTAGGTGGGGTCCCTTCAGAGATATGAAGGTCAACTTTTTTTTTAATGGGGTGCTATATTTTGATACTTATTTTCTGATGGCGGCTATCGAGGTGAATCCAATGATGTGTAACAGTAAGGTTTTTGATGGTCAACGAAGGCAGCATGAACGACCATTTTCAGAAGGTGTTCGAAGTGACGATTGGTATCAATGCAGTGCTGCAAATGGAATTTTCTTATCATGCATTGAGTGGCATTCCTTATCACACCGGCACTTATCGAAGCACATGCTCTGACAATTCTCTCTCGCATATCTTCAGGTGGAGTTAGAACGTCTTTACAATGTCTTTTACGATCTCCGTGAAGAAAAAGTCCAGAGGCGACAACTCTGGCAAACGAGCCGTCCATTACAAATCTCCTCCGCGTCAAACCCAACGAATTGCTCATTTCTAGCTATTAGAAAAAAATGTGCTGGACATCCATCGTGTTGATGCCACATTCTGTTCCTTGTTCCTAAAGGTATTTCTTCCAATAACAGACCTAATGTTTCTTGCAGGAATTTGATGTACTTCCTACCATAAAGATTTCCTTGGATGAAATAGGGGCCTATAATTCTGTCCTCCAGAATCCCACACCATACATCCACCATCCACCGTTTTTGGTGTGCAACTTCCTGCAGCCACCGTGGATTTTCAGCTGGCCAATAATGCATGTTATGAAAATTAACATTTCCATAGTTCGTGAATGTAGCCTCGTCAGTAAATAAAATCAAATTAATAAATGTGTCGTCCCTCTAGATCTGAAGTGAGCCCGACGACAGAATTCAATGCGACGCACACAGTCGTACCTGTTAATTCTTGGTGGAGACTGATATAGTAAGGATGATATTTATGGCGATGCTGAACACGAACATCACTACATCTACATCTACATGGATACTCTGCAAGTCACATTTAAGTGCCTGGCAGAGGGTTCATCGAACTACCTTCACAGTTCTCTATTATTCCAATCTCGTATGGTGCGCGGAAATAATGAGCACCTATACCTTTCCGTACGAGCTCTGATTTCCCTCATTTTATCGTTAGTGATTGGAATTTCGTGAGAAGATTACGGCGCAACAAAAAACGCCTTTCTTATAATGGTTTCCAGCCCAAATCCTGTATCATTTCTGTGACACTGTCTCCCATAGTTCGCTATAATACAAAACGTGCTGCCTTTCTTTGAATTTTTCCGATGTACTCCGTCAGTCCTACCTGGTAAGGATCCCACGCCGTGCAGCAGTTTTATAAAAGAGGACGGACAAGCGTAGTGTAGGCAGTCTCCTTAGCAGGTCTGTTATATTTTCTAAGTGCCCTGCCAATAAAACACAGCCTTAGGTTAGCCTTCCCCACAACATTTTCTATGTGTTCCTTCCAATTTAAGTTGTTCGTAATTGTAATACCTAGGTATTTAGTTGAATTTACGGCTTTTAGATTAGACTGATTTATCGTGTAACCGAAGTTTTACGAGTTCCTTTTAGCACTCATGTGGATGACCTCACACTTTTCGTTATTTAGCGTCAACTGCCACTTTTCGCACCATTCAGATATTTTTTCTGGCTCATGCCAGATTCCCTTGCGATTTGACGCTAACTAACACAAGGATCTCGAACCACAGTGGCAAGAGCAAAAATTTCCGTTTCCTTTGCCGGATACGTTTCCGATGCATTACGGATCCAATTGATCTCAGTTTATCATACACATATCTAAATGTACGACGTGTAGGGTGAGTTGGTTGAGGATATCTTTCAGCGTATAGCTCTCACTGAATTTATTTATCATCCTCCGTAAATGGGAAGAATATCGACTTGTTCTTCGAAGGAATACATCATTCACATTCCTATTAGTGTTGCATTGCGTCACCGTCAAACGGTGTTTACATGACAATGGCACGTTAGATGGATACGCCGTATTCGGCGAATATTTACTATTTGCACGATATACGACAGAGAATTGTCAGAGCATGTTCTTCGGTAAGTGCCGAAGTAATGAGAAATACCACTCAATCCATGACAAGAAGATAGCATTTGCAGCACAGCATAGATACCGACGGTCATTCCTTAGAACACCTTTCGTAAATGGACGTTTATGCCACCTTTTTGACCTTCGTTGAACTTTCAAAACCCTTTCTGTTACACATCATTGAATTCGTCTCGATAGCCGCTATCAGAAAATAAGTACCATACTATAGAATCCCATTTAAAAAACAAAGTTGATCTTCATATCTCTGACGCGACCCCACCTACAAACGAAAAACCAGTGTCATATTATGGCCCACGTTATCCCATGCAACATTTGTCCCACAAACTTTTCAGCTACTATCATACTTTCGGCGCTATTCTAGATGGAAATAGTTAGTGACCCACCCTGTGTATGTTACACTTATTACAGCGCGTTTTCCAATCTCCGAGCACTTCACAAACTCTATCTTTCAGAGAGATTTTACCTCCCTCAGCGTTACGTTTCTAATCTCATCAATACTTGTAAAACGACAGCTCCTTATGGCTTCCTTTATCTTTGGGAAAGGAAAAAAAAGGGAACATGATTGGGAAATATAGAGGCTGGGGCGTCATTATAGCATTGCCTCTGGCTAAAATGTCAGGAACGAGCAAAGAAGTTTGATTAAGGGTGCAAAACTCATGAACTACTTCGCCAGAATTTTAACTGTATTACGCGAATAGCGTTGAACGTGTTTGTAACACTTCTTATTGATCGTTAGAATTTATGGCAAGAACTCATGATGGAATAGACTGTTAACATCGAATAACACAATTGGTATTACCATCATATATGAGCGCACTCTTCATTATTGCCGATCCAGAATGCTACTACTGGAACGATTGAATCTTTAGTTTCGAATTATTATGCATAAACCCATATTTCATTCTTTATTATTACGGGACGTTTTGTTATCTGTACATCGTTCTTAAGTTCGTCTAGCGATACTTGATCAACTTAAGCTCCTAGCTATTTTGGATGGCGATTTATCAACTTTATAACAAATTTTGCTGTCGAAATTTCCATTTTGAAAACATTCAAAACGATTTTATGGCAAGAGCCAATTGATATGCGAACATCAGAAGCAATATTTAACATTTCTAAAAGATTATTCATGTCTCATAGTAATATTCAATACAAATTTTCTGATACTTGTTAATACCACAGTAACATAAGTGATAGTTATTTGATACGGCTAGACAGGGTGCTGATACTTCAGTTTTTAAAACATGTTTACCAACACAACAATGAAAAGGTCGAGTGGAATGGACTAATACAGCGCGCAAAATTTCGAAACCTCCCAATGTTTTGAACAAACCTCATATGGAGAAATTAGGGTTTGTCTCAGCGTCCGTTTTTCTACTCCCTGTTACGGAATAGATGTTGCTACTCCGTGTCTTGTTATTCCGGCCACATCTCAGCATTACCTCGAAGTGCAGTCGCAGCTCTGAGTGCGTACGCGAACAAATGAAGACGGATGACTCTCAGGTCGTAAAGGATGCAGAGCACAGCAGGGAACATCAGCGTATCCTTCCGTCGTCAACGTCACCAGGAATAAGAGCACTGCCATCGGCATGGTCTTCATGGAGCTGGTGACGATCTCAATATACAACTTGTCCTGGTAAGGATGCACGTGCACTAACACAAGAATGAATGGCGTTTCTGTTCATCCTTCTGTGCATGACCTATATCGTTCGCACATTTACGTACCCTGGGTCCATTGGACCCGTTATGTATAATACGTGATTTTAAACGAAGACAGGTATTTTCTGGATATTACCTTGCACGAATATTTGGTTTTAAGGTTTATCACTTAAGACAGGTGAGATCATTTTTAAAAGATGTATCAAGGTATCATTGGGGGAAGTGGCAACAAAACGACTACTCACGTTGGTGTGTAGAATATATGAGTCTGGCGACATACCATCTGACTTTCGGAAAAGCATCATCCACACAATTCCGAAGACGGCAAGAGCTGAGATGTGCGAGAATTATCGCACAATCAGCTTAACAGCTCATGCATCGAAGCTGCTTACAAGAATAATATACAGAAGAATGGAAAAGAAAATTGAGAATGCACTAGGTGACGATCAGTTTGGCTTTAGGAAAAGTAAAGGGACGAGAAAGGCAATTCTGACGATACGGCTAATAATGGAAGCAAGGCTAAAGAAAAATCAGGACGCTTTCATAGGATTTGTCGACCTGGAAAAAGCGTTCGACAATATAAAATGGTGCAAGCTGTTCGAGATTCTGAAAAAGGTAGGGGTAAGCTATAGGGAGAGACGGGTCATATACAATATGAACAACAACCAAGAGGGAATAATAAGAGTGGACGATCAAGAACGAAGTGCTCGTATTAAGAAGGGTGTAAGACAAGGCTGTTGCCTTTCGCCCCTACTCTTCAATCTGTACATCGAGGAAGCAATGATGGAAATAAAAGAAAGGTTCAGGAGTGGAATTAAAATACAAGGTGAAAGGATATCAATGATACGATTCGCTGATGACATTGCTATCCTGAGTGAAAGTGAAGAAGAATTAAATGATCTGCTGAACGGAATGAACAGTCTAATGAGTACACAGTATGGTTTGAGAGTAAATCGGAGAAAGACGAAGGTAATGAGAATTAGTAGAAATGAGAACAGCGAGAAACTTAACATCAGGATTGATGGTCAGGAAGTCAATGAAGTTAAGGAATTCTGCTACCTAGTCAGTAAAATAACCAATGACGGACGGAGTAAGGAGGACATCAAAACCAGAATCGCTATGGCAAAAAAGGCATTTCTGGCCAAGAGAAGTCATATCAAATACCGGCCTTAATTTGAAGAAGAAATATCTGAGGATGTACGTCTGGAGTACATCATTGTATGGTAGTGAAACATGCACTGTGGGAAAACCGGAACAGAAGAGAATCGAAGTATTTGAGACGTGGTGCTATAGACGAATGTTGAAAATTAGGTGGACTGATAAGGTAAGGAATGAGGAGGTTCTGCGCAGAATCGGAGAGGAAAGGAATATGTGGAAAACACTGATAAGGAGAAGGGACAGGATGATAGGACATCTGCTAAGACATGAGGGAATGACTTCCATGGTACTGGAGGGAGCTGTCGTCCGGAACGTCAGACAAGATGTCCGCTCATTCATCGTAAATAATCGTATCGTCTCTTTCGTGTGCCATGATGAAAGTGCACAAGTACTTATAAAAACAAGAAATATGTTGACGCGTGTAGCTTATTGTTGCCTAAACAAAACACCAACAGAATGAAAAAGATATTAACAAGCTGTCACCGGCCACTGCGCGATACTATTCTCACGTCGCCACTGTGGTGTCGAAGGGCACTGAGCGATACCATGCACACGGCATCAGTGTGGTGTCGCCGGCCGTTGACAGCTATTTCGCGCGCGACACCACTGTGGCGTCGCCGGAACGCAAGGTGTTCATGAATAGATTATTAGTGTAATTTGAATGAAATACACAAAATTAAATTTTCTTGCCCTGGAAACTGTTAGATAGGCAATTTGAAATTAGACCAGGTCATCACCCAACCATTCGGTTATATTGATAATTTTGACATTGTGCTCTTGGTGGATGTATAATTGTAATTCCAGCAGTTAACCGAAGCTGTGAATACTGCTCGTAGTATTACTACAATTTTGATACATATTTTTCACTTGAATTTTTTCCGTACTCATGGCGTTTGTACAGCATGTAATGGATGTCGTATCAACTTTCGATACCACACTTGTTACGGGTTACAGTTATCGACCGCGGTCCGTATTAGTATGGTTGGACCCGCAGTCGCGACCAGTGCCGCTAGCGCCGCTCGCCAAGTAGTAAAGTAGCATAGCCTTCAGGTGATAGGAAGCAACCTCTAACAAGGCGCTTCGTAACCTATGGCCTAAGTGAGGCCTCCATAGCTCTCTGTTTATTATTATGTGTATGTAGCCTAGAAGAAGTCTGTACAACCAGTTAAGTACAATATATATTATTTTTTTACCAAGGAATCTAATTATTTTAGTCGTTGCTGATCCAGACCATGCTGCCTGCACGTTATCGACGTTATTGACAAACCTGCCGTGATTTAGTTCCATCGTCTTTCGGGCGTGCACTCGGGACAGCGACAATTCTTCAAGAATCACATTGCCGTGATTTATTTCTGTCTAGCATTGGCCACCAGTCAACATTGGGGACGACTCGACGAAATGGTTCAAATGGCTCTAAGCACTATGGGACTTAACATCAGAGGTCATCAGTCCCCTAGACTTAGAGCTACTTAAACCTAACTAACCTAAGGACATCGCACGCATCCATGCCCGAGGCAGGATTCGACCCTGCGACCTTAGCAGCCCCGCGGCGCCGGACTGAAGCGCCTAGAACCGCTCGACCACAGCGGACGGCAACGACTCAATCGTCGTCATCATAACAATGTGCTGTGGCCTTCTCCACCAGACATCACAGCGCCTAGAGTATCAGCAATCAAACTGGCAGCCTACAGCCGCGGGTTGCCCGCGTCGCGGGCACACCGAAGCACTACACAACCGACAGGCAATATTGATGAACGGCCACAGCAACAACCACAACAACAACAAAATGGTTCAAATGGCTCTGAGCACTATGTGATTTAACATCTTAGGTCATCAGTCCCCTAGAACTTAGAACTACTTAAACCTAACTAATCTAAGGACATCACACACATCCATGCCCGAGGCAGGATTCAAACCTGCGACCGTAGCGGTCGCGCGGCTCCAAACTGAAGCGCCTAGAACCACTCGGCCACTTCAGCCAGCCAACACCACAGCAAAGACACCAGCGGCTACCGGGGGCCACTACCGGCCCACATAAACATAAGGAAGAGGTCGCTGCAGATCCCGGAACTACTTTCACACGTCAAACCACGTGATGGAAAATAGTTCCGAGGTACTTATCCGCCGAAGCGCTATAAATGCCGGCGCTCGGCCGCACATCGGCAGTTCATCCACCGCCAGCAGACTTGGATAGCTGCCGCCGCGACAACCCGGCTTGCATCTTGTCGCTGATCTCTAGATTAGGCTTGGTGTATCGGAGAAGTCTCTGGCAGATACTAGTAGGAAATTATTTCAGTTGTTTTCTATATTATTCTCGTATGTAGTTGTGATTCGAAGACGGATCACTGTTTTGTGTTGGTGCTATAGTTGAGAATTTGTTTTGGTTAATTGAACAGTCCAATAAATTGTTTTCCGACTTTGATCGTTAGATTCTTCTGCTTACGCAGACATATCACAATGGATCGGAGCTGGCCACATATTGAATAATAATTCAAACAGCAGCTTACAACGTTATTTCCAGAGTTACTGTGGAAATTAATGAACGGAATGGAAGGAAAGTGTAGAGGAGGAAATTGGTTTGATTGCAGTATTCAGGATAAAGTCACTATCGCACAGAGATGAAGAGCAGTGCACGGGATAGGCCTGCGTGGAGAACTGAATCAGGTTAGTCTTCGCACACTGATTTATATTTACATTCATCAAGTTGCCATCACCCATCCCAGACCATGAATGTACTTAAAACCCTTGTACACAGCGCACACACAGTGTCGGATGCCAAGAATTTGCCTAAGGAACTGGTACATTTCAGGACGGTGTTCTTAGACAATGGGTACTTGACCCGGCAAATTAACAGGGCCTTCTCAACTAGAGCCAGGAACCGGGAAGTGGATAAAGAGGAGGACGCGCCAGCCAAGTCCCTAGCTTTTCTTCTCTTTGTCGGAAATATCTCCTTCAAGACAGCAAGGATTCTTGATCGTTTTAATGTGAAAGTGGTTTTTCGTCCGCCTTTTGAGATTTCGGATTTGCTGGGATCGGTGAAGGATGATTTGTTACTGCGGAAGGCGGGAATTTATAAAATACTGTGTCAGTGTGGTATGGCCTATATAGGACAGACAATGCGTACAGTGGAAGTGCGTTGTACAGAACATCAACGTTGACTCGCCTACTGCAACGCAGTAAGTCTGCAGTTGCGGAACATTGTATTTCTAACGGACATTCAATGGATTACGACAAAACTTCGATTTTGGCCACTGCAAAAACTTTTTGGGACTCCATTATCAAAGAATCAGTTGAAATACGCATTGCGGGAAACCTAATGAACCGTGACAGTGGTTACCAATTGAATAACGCATGGAATCCCGTCAACTCCGAAATTTGCTCGAGACGAAGACGCCAGAAGACTTGGATAGCTGCGGCCAGCGACAATACCGACGGCAGCTGATTACTGCAGTTCCACCACCAAGGGCGCTGCCGCTGGTCGGTGTGGCCCTTCTGTCTCCGCAATTGCTACGCATGCGCGGCAGTACTACCAGCGCACTATATAAGCTGGAGCGGAGAACGTCTTCATCAGTCCTTGTTCGGCTCACCTGAAGATGGCTGGCAGTTGTCCAGCCGAAATATCGTGCAATGAAGTTTACGACGACCGGCTGCAAACCCGAAATCTTTTTGACCTTAGTCTTCGGACACAAAACCTGAAAACAAAATAGCTCGAATAGCTCCTTTCTGTACCTGAAACAAGTGCAGCGTCAACTACGGGTGTGATGCGGTGCGGTGTGAAGAGGCCCACACCACGGTAGCGCCTGCCCCCTCCTCATCCGCCGCTGTCACGTGACGCGAGGCGTCGTGCCGCGTCACTCACCTCCCCCCCCCCCCCCGACGTCAACCCTTCGTTCACCCCCTCCCCTCGCCCGCCCCCCCCCACCCCCCACCGCCCAGCCAGTTCCGCGACGCTTTGCCCCGTTTCCGGCCGGCTGGGCGCGCCTCCACCTCTGCCACTGGCTCTGGCTGCACCCTCGCTGATTGCCGATTTATTCCGTTCCGTTCGAATACGCAAAAGTTGCTCGACCTTATTTGCTGCCTCCGGCGGCAGCGTCGCGACACGCCCGACAGAGGCGCGGCGGGCGAATAAGACGCAATAACGACGGACGCCGGCAGAACGCCAATTCGTTGTAACAAGAAACTGCCTGTCACTCCAGTTCCACCCAGACATCGCCAGGTTTACTCCACTGAGAGAACGGGGACTCAGCACTGAATTTTATTGCAGTGATGCTCCACTATTAAGCGTCACAGATGGCAGTCCAGCCTTCTGTTCAAACCACAAATTGTTTTTGTAAATGACCTGCAGCGTCTACAGAAATGAACTGTAATTAGCGTAAGAATTCATACTGGATTTCCCCTTCTGTAAACTGAAATTTACTATCAACATTCCACTACTTACAATGGAACCTCCCCATCGCACCCCCCTCAGATTTAGTTGTAAGTTGGCACAGTGGATAGGCCTTGAAAAACTGAACACAGATCAATCGAGAAAACAGGGAGAAGTTGTGTATAACTATGAAAAAAATAAGCAAAATATACAAACTGAGTAGTCCATGCGCAAGATAGGCAATATCAAGGATAGTGTGAGCTCAGGAGCGCCGTGGTCCCGTGGTTATGCTGGCACGGTAGCTCAGCGTGTTCGGTCAGAGGGTTGAGTTACCCTCTGTAATAAAAAAACTGAGTAGCCGGATGAACGAAAAACGTGAACGAGGGTCATCGGACGTCCGCCACGAACAAATTGAACGAACAATATATAGATAAAAATAAAAGAAAAAAGTGGCTAGCGTGAGCAGCTCCAGAACGAGAGCTCACGCTAAGCACGGGACCACGGCGCTCCTGAGCTCACACTATCCTTGATGTTGCCTATCTTGCGCATGGACTACTCAGTTTGTATATTTTGCTTACTTTTTCATAGTTCCACACAACTTCTTCCTGTTTTCTCGATTGATATGTGTTCAGTTTTTCAAGGCCTATCCACTGTGCCAACTTATAACTAAATCTGAGGGGGATGCGATGGGAAGGTTCCCTTGTTAGCATCACTCGGTCACATTCAATTTTTGTTTTCCTTTTCTTTACGTAATGTCAAGACACGTTCATAGGATTTGTCGACCTGGAAAAAAGCGTCCGACAATGTAAAATGGTGCAAGATGATCGAAATTCTGACAAATATCGGGATACGTTATAGGGAACCAAAAGAGCGAATAATAAGAATGGACGACCGAGAACGAAGTGTTCGGATTAAAAAGGGTGTAAGACAGGGTTGTAGTCTCTCTCCCCTGCTGTTCAATCTGTACATCGAAGAAGCAGTGACAGAAATAAAAGAAGGGTTTAGGAATCGAATTAAAATTCGGAGTGAAAGGATATCAGTGATTTGATCCGCTGATGACATTGCGAACCTGAGTGAAAGTGAAGAAGTACTACGTGATCTGCTCAATGGAATGAACAGTCTGATGAGTTCAGAGTATGGACTGAGGGTCGATCGAAGAAAGACGAAAGTAGTGAGAAGGAGCAGAAATGAGAACAGCGAGAAACTTTACATCAGGTTTGATAATCACGAAGTAGATGAAGTTAAGGGATTCTACTACCTAGTGAGCACAATAACCAATGAGGGAAGGAGCAAGGACATTAAATGCAGTCTAGCACTGGCGGAAAAGGCGTTCCTGGTCCAGACAAGTCTACTAGTATCAAACATATGCCTTAATTTGCGAAAAAAATTTCTCAGAATGTATGTTTGTAGCACAACATTGTATGGTAGTGAAATATAGACTGTGAGAAACAGAAGAGGAAATGTACCTGACGACTTTTAGGAGAGAGACACTCAATGTGACGGCATCGTAGTCGCGCTGCGTTGTATTTACGATGCAGCAACGCCCTCAAACGTCAACTTTTGACCTCCCCTTATACATTAAACGCTACCGTTTCTTCCAACTGTCCAGATTTCTTACTAAAGCTATCAGTGTATCGAATTTGACTTGCGAAAAGTGGGAACCCTTTTGCGAAGTTTTTGCAAAAACTCAATAAAAAAATTATATGTTCGTCATACTCTACGTGTCCGCCCCGGTAGCTGAGTGGTCATCTTTCAGCCCCTTTTCCGTGGAGCTGCATCCCGTGTACTGGTGAATGGACGGATTTCGGGTCCCTTTCTGATTCGACGGTCAGTTCGCCAAGGATGCCCACTCTCCATGATGCTTTACGCGATCGCACTCGAACCACTTGTCGGAGGGTTGAAAAACAGGCTCTCGGGCATGTCATTGAGGGATCACACCGTTCACTGCAGGATATATGCTGATGACCTTCTATTACTTGTTCGATCTTTTGATGAGGTACGCTCAGTGATACAGTGGATCAATCGCTATGGATTGGCAGCGGGCAGCCTCATGAACGTGGCCAAGTCGGCAGCGATGCCCATTGGGAGAGGTCTACAGGAGGACGCTTTAGCCCCACTCCCAATAGTTAACAAGATCCGGTTCTTGGGCATAACATTTACAAAGGATATGCGCCGCACGGCTGCCATGAACTATGCACGATTACTACAGGCAATACGCACAGAAGTTCGCCGGAACCTACTTCGACGGATGGACCTCCTACAGCGTGTGGAATACCTCAACCTTCACGTGGCAACTAAGATGATCCACATGGCCCAGGTCCTACCGATATCGACAGCGATGGCACACAGATTGCAAGCAGCGTTTGGATATTACCTTACCGCCGGACACCTATTCAAAGTCCGCTACGAAACACTCACCCTCCCTCCGCGTGATGGCGGACTAGGACTTATAAATGTGCGAGCGAGAGCTACAGCGTTATACTTGTGCACAATGATGAAATTGTGGACCCACAAAGATGCTTCCCTTACGGGACGTCTGCTAGAGGAATTACTGCCGGCGTCTCTTCTGCCACCTTTCACGGTTGCGCACATTACACCCTCACTCTCGCACCTCTCGGCATTTATTCTTTAGTTACGTGCAGTCAGACCTTCCCAACACTCGCACTCCCAAGGCGAGAGACGTTTACAGGCTGCTGCTAATCTCCATCCCTCGCAATGTGATTGAGAGGAAGAGCCCTACGACCCTATGGCCAGCAGTGTGGAGAGCGGTCCAGAAGCCGCTCCTCCCCACGCGGGTACGAGCAGTGTGGTACCTGTGGGTGAACGGGAAGGTTTTAACACGACAAAGGCTGCACGCTGTTGGGATGACGGATTCCCCCCTTTGCCCACGTTGCCACCTCGTGGATACTGACGAACACCGTTTAACATGTGGGTCGGCGTTAGAGGTATGGCTGCTAGTGCAGAAGATCGTCGCCTGCTACCTACGTATCGCGCCTCACACAATTGAGCCACGGCTCCTCCTTTGTCCAGAGGAAACTTATTTCCCTCTGCGAAGACTCACGCTCTCACATGGTTTACAGATGATGAGAAGATGGTACCTGATTACTGGCAATTTCTCCAGGACAGTCATAGCACACTTGAGTGTACACAACGATACCGATAACTATTTGCGAACTTTTTGCGCAGTGTCTTCGATAGCATCCCTCACAGTTGGGGAGTACCGGGCAGAGCATGACAGCCGTCATGGAGCTCCACACGCTGCGAAATGTTTTATCAGTTTGGAACATGGAATCTGTACGCAGATGGACCATGCACATGGATTGGCGTGCGGGATTTGGTTACATTTTTTCTTTCTTTATTTTCTATCATCATACTATTAGTTTCAAATTCCATTTCATAGTTTAGAAGGAACTCTTGTTCTGTTGTTGTAAAGGATGTACATTCTAATTTTGTTTGTCATAACTGAAAGACACCTTTTTCCATATAAAAAAAAAGTTGGCAGAGAAAATAATTTACAATTAAAAAAATTAAAAAAAGCAAAAACAGAGAGGAAAAAACAGTTGGTAGAGCGCTTGCCCGTGGAAAGCAAAGATCCCGAGTTCGAGTCTCCGTCCGGCACAAAGTTTAAAAAATAAAGAAAAAAAGTTGTCAGCGCGGCAGTCTGTTGCACCAAGGAGCCAGGGTTCGATTCCCGGCTGGGTGGAGATTTTTCTCCGGTCAGGGACTGGGTGTTGTGTTGTTCTCATTATCATTTCATCATCATCAGTGGAAGGCAACGGGAAACCACCATTGGGATCACTTCCCTAGACGCTCATGCAGTGCACCTCCCTGACGAGGCTTCGCCCATGACAAGACCTGCCGTACGGCAGAACACATGTTTATACTCTAAGTAACACCTGTCCACCAAAATGTCGCTGAGGTTTAACATTCGTAAAGCACAGAGAGTCGTTTCCTTATTGCGCAACACATTCAGATTTATTTTACATAAACCGTGTTCTGTCTACAAACCGTCCTGGACCCATGTCACATCTAAATCTACATCTAAATCCATACTACGCAAGCCACCTGACGGTCTGTGGCGGAAGGTACCTTGAGTACCTCTATCGCTTCTCCCGTCTATTCCAGCCTCGTATTGTTCGTGGAAGGAAGGACTGTCGGTATACCTCTGTGTGGGCTCTAATCTCTCTGATTTTATCCTCATGGTCTCTTCGCGAGGTATACGTAGGAGGGAGCAATATACTGCTTGACTCTTCGGTGAAGGTATGTTCCCGAAACTTCAACAAAAGCCCGTACCGAGCTACTGAGCGTCTCTCCTGCAGAGTCTTCCACTGGAGTTTATGTATCATTTCCGTAACGCTTTCGTGATTACTAAATGATCCTGTAACGAAGCGCGTTACTCTCCGTTGGATCTTCTCTATCTCTTCTATCAACCCTATCTGGTACGGATCCCACACTGTTGAGCAGTATTCAAGCAGTGGGCGAACAAGCGTACTGTAACGTACTTCCTTTGTTTTCGGATTGCATTTCATTAGGATTCTTCCAACGAATCTCATTCTGGCATCTGGCTTACCGATGATCAACTTTATTTGATCATTCCATTTTACATCACTCCTAATGCCTACTCCCAGATAATTTATGAAATTAACTGCTTCCAGTTGCTGACCTGCTATATTGTAGCTAAATCATAAGGGATCTGTCTTTCTATGTATTCGCAGCACATTCCACTTGTCTACATTGAGATTCAATTTCCATTCCCTGCACCATGCGTCAATTCGTTGCAGATCCTCCTGCATTTGAGTGCAATATTCACTTGTTACAACCTCTCGATATACCACAGCATCACCCGCAAAAAGCATCAGTGAACTTACGATGTCATCCACAAGGACATTTATGTATATTGTGGATAGCAACGGTCCTATGTCACTCCCCTGCGGCACACCTAAAATCACTCTTACCTCGGAAGACTTCTCTCCATTGAGAATGACATGCTGCGTTCTGTTATCTAGGAACTCTTCAATCCAATCACACAATTGATCTGATAGTCTATATGCTCGTACTTTGTTCATTAAACAACTGTGGGGAACTGTATCGAACGCCTTGCGAAGTCAAGAAACACGGCATCTACCTGTGAACCCGTGTCTACGGCCCTCTGAGTCCCGTGGACGAATAGCGCGAGCTGGGTTTCACACGACCGTCTTTTCCGAAACCCATGCTGATTCCTACAGAGTAGATTTCTAGTCTCCAGAAAAGTCACTATACTCGAACATAATACGTGTTCCAAAATTCTACAACTGATCGACGTTAGAGATATAGGTCTATAGTTCTGCACATCCGTTCGACGTCCCTTCTTAAAAAGCGGTTTGACCTGTGCCCTATTCTAATCCTTTGGAACGCTACGCTCTTCTAGACACCTACGATACACCGCTCCAAGAAGGGGGGCAAGTCCCTTCGCGTACTCTGAGTAAAATCGAACTTGTATCCCATCAGGTCCAGCGGCCTTTCCTTTTTTGAGCGATTTTAATTGTTTCTCTATCCCTCTGTCGTCTATTTCGATATCTACCATTTTGTCATCTGTGCGACAATGTAGAGAAGGAACTACAGTGCAGTCTTCCTCTGTGAAACAGCTTTGGAAAAAGACATTTAGTATTTGGGCCTTTAGTCTGTCATCTCCTGTTTCAGTACCATTTTGGTCACAGAGTGTCTGGACATTTTGTTTTGATCCACCTACCGCTTTGACATAAGACCAAAATGTCTTAGGATTTTCTGCCAAGTCAGTACATAGAACTTTACTTTCGAATTCATTGAACGCCTCTCGCATAACCCTCCTCACACTACATTTCGCTTCGGATTAGAATAGAACTCGCTGCGGATTAGAATAACTTGAGGTCAAGAATGGTGAAGCAAGATGCCACTCGCCAGCGCGCTATAAACCGCGTCACACACACACACACACACAGTGGGCAGGTGCTTGCTGTACTCACTGTCGAGCCACTTGGAGTCGTACTTGAGGGTGCGCTTGAAGGGGAACTGCGTGCGGCCGGTGCTGGGGTTGTGCAGGTCGGCGCGGAAGATGAGCGTGTCGCCCTTGGTGAACTCGGCGTTGGTGCCGCTGTAGAGGCCCGGCAGGCCGCCCGGGTTGCCGCGCCGCACCCACAGCGCCGTCGAGTTGTCGGCCGGGTCGTAGGGGCACTTGGCCACTGCGGGGCCAGAGCCCGCCGCCGGGGACTCGCCGCCCGCGTGGCTCAGGTTCGCCTGCGGACAGCAGCGCGAGCGGCGCGTCAGCCGCGCACTCCACACCACAGTGAGCACTCGCACGTGCGATACGGCGTAAGGCAAGCGCCGGGAACGAGAGAGCAGAGAGGGCTGTGAAGAGGGCGTCTGGCAATTATACCCCTCTCCAGGACGACAACGTGACAGCAGCGTCCTCTTCACAAAGATAACATAAGCGCTTCGCCCGACTGGCCGCTGCCCAGCTCTTCAGGAGCCCCAAGACTAGCAACTTCACCGTCGGCCGTCACCCCACCTGGACCCCTCACCTCCTCACCATCTAGCAGAAAGCCCATTCCTACCTATGCATGCTGAAACTCCTGTCTGGCAGGTCATGGGGATTACATCCTTCCACTATACTCCACACCTACATATCTGTCATCCGTCCTATCCTCTATTATGCCAGTATTGCCTGGATCTCCGCAACCACCTGCTTTTACAAGGCCCTCCAAATACTCGAACGTTGTGCACTCCACCGTGCCTTCCGTATCCACCTTCCTTCCCCCACATGGCTCCTGTACGACCTCATCCCCTTATCCCACCTCCTCCTTTTCCCCCAACATCTCCGCATCCTTTACAATATCTGCAGGCTTCATCCCCCCATCCCCTGGTTTCCTCCTTCCTCTCCACCCAACGCCCATTGCCGCGCCTCTATCGCTGTATCCCTCCCTCTCTCCACCTCCACACCCTCCATCTCCTTCATGAGGGCAAGTTCCATCACCTCCCACTCCCAGATGTTGAACATCGCCATGACATCTACCATTCCTTCCAACTGTACCGTGGCCTCGTTCCCTCCCCTCCACGGGGACCCCCTTTTCCTTTCCCATCCTTCTCCCAGAGCGGATTTTCCTCCTCCCGCCCCTGCACCCCCTCCTCAACTGTGGCCTTCCCGTGTCCTTGCCCCCCTTTGCCCTCTTCGACGTGCCCTCGCCCGTCTGCCCCCCTCTACCCCCACCCTCCCTTCTTCATTTGACCCTCATCTCCATGCCCCTGGCAGATCCTGTATTTCGCTCATCGTCATCAGTGTGCTACGTCAGTGTTGTGTTTGGTGCTGTTCTCCCATGCATCAAGAGCTGTGGTTTCAATTGTGTGCTCGACCTGTTTGTCGTCCACCACGTCGCTGCTTTATTTAGTTTTATGACTTTTCTACTGTGGCTGTACTTTGCCTAGTGCCTTTTAATCAATTGTGAGTTTTTTTGTGTGAGTTACTAATTTTAGATTTTTATTTCCGATTTACAGTCACCACTTTGAATGCTTTCTTTTCTTTTGTTCTGCCTTTTTTTGTTTTCTATAGTCCGCCATGTTTTCTTCTGTATATTGTTTTCAATATCTTCCTCTCTAATTTTGTCTCTCGGCTGAAGAGCAGCGCTTATGCTGCTGCCAGCCTGCCCCTCATTGGGAATGGAAATAACAATAAAGGAAAGAAAAGACTAGCAACTAGGTCAGAAGCGTCAACTGTATTACTTCTCTTGTATTAGGATTGTCATACTCAAGAGATTTCTTATTTTGTCTGTCGCCCTTTCCTTGCGGCACATCTGCTTCACACAAAGTTAAGTATTGTCACTTACTCTCCGTAAAAAAAAAAAAAAAAAAAAAAAAAAAAAATCTTATTAATTCGTTTGAATTGTTGTCTAGCGATCCGAAAAAGCAGGTTTGCTAGACACCACATATTTTGACGACTGGGCAGGTTTTAACAAGATGTGCCCGTGATTGTCCGCAGAAATTTGTCCGAGAGGGGGCCAAAGTTGTGGAAGTGACATTTTTCACATCACAGATTCGAGGACTTAGGAAACGTGGCGTGCCCCGAGCGCTCATTCTGAGAAGAAGTATATGGAGGTATTTGTACTTTTATTCCTAAAAGCTAAGCGAATTTCAACATTATATGCAAACTTTTGTCGTTGTTCCTATGAACATGGATGCAACTTTTTTATTAAACAGTTTGAAATCACATCATCATATGATTACATCCGAGGTAAGAAGTGAATTATAAAATGTACATAGAAAACATTAAAAAAAATTTTTTCGCATTCCTATAAAATCTCTATTAAAAATCTCAAGTATACTCTAAGAAATAAAAACGACGAACCATGCAGAAATTACCGAAATGGGACGAAAATCGGTACGTATGTTGTACAGGCATAGATAAACAATTAATTAGCGAGAGATCCGGCGAACTTAATGGCCAAGGTATACTTTGACAAGCACGAAGACATGCAGTGGAAACTCTCGACGTATACAGGCAGACATCATCTTCCTGAAATGTCAACCCAGTGCGATTTGCCATGAAGGACAACAAAAAGGAGAGTACAACATCGCCAGCCACTGTGGCCGAGCGGTTCTAGGCGCTTCAGGCCGCCACTGGGCTGCTGCAGGTTCGAATCCTTACACGGGCATGGATGTGTGTGATGTCCTTAGGTTAGTTAGGTTTAAGTAGTTCTGAGACTAGGGGACTGATGACCACAGCAGTTAAGTCCCATAGTGCTCAGAGCCATTTGAACCATTTTTTTGACATTCAACTACTCTACATTAATGCCATGCCCAGTAACTTCTTGCTTAGGGGCAAGAAGTAGAACAACTCGTTATTGACGTCTTCAATTTGTGAAAGTCTTTGTCTTGAATAAATCATTGAATTTTTCTGAAATTGTAATCATTTGTATGTGTGTACATGTACATTACATCTTCCGATTTCTGCCTTATTCGGAAAATTCTTTCGTGGTGCGTCCTCTTTTATTTTCTTTCATTTACGTCCTGTCTTATTTTCTTTCATTTAGTTTGTATTTTGTTGTGCGTAAGAGTTCAGATAGATTGAGAAAATGCTTTTGGATAGGTAGAAACAAGCACAACCAACCAAAATTGTAACTTTAATGTTCCACAAAATGGAAAAAGAGGAAATAAGGTTTTAAAATCTCCATACTGAATTTTGATTACATTTACAACACTTGCTTTGGTTACGAAACATCACATATGATCGCATTAATATATTTATTGCATCACTTCCATGCTTTCTGCTTTTAATGTTGATTATTATAACGAAAGTTGTACAAAATGTGTTTAAAAGCTACATTTAATTGTGTTTGTTGAAAAATGCCGAAATCATGGTCAGCATTCGATTTGATTAATTTGGGATATCTCCGAAATTCATTCTCGAATAGGCCAATAATACCGACTTTTACCAGCAAAAGACTCAACCAACAGACTGTCTGTCACATCTGGCAGTGTTTTACAGTTTGAGAAAATCCCTGTAGCTGGAAAGGCTATCATTTCGCACTTTTTTCCGTCTCTTCTATCGCGGCAAACAGAATTATCTTTTTTCGATGGGTACATGTAGCTCCCAACGTTACGTATAAATGTACACACTTAAATTATACCTGTCCATCTTTTACAGGCAACACCACACGACATCTGCCATTTAAAACTGAATCTATTTCACAAAGCTTGGGATGGCCAAGAATACTGCACATGTGCAGCGCTCTCGCCTGCCTGCACACTTCCCCCACTAAAACACTACCCTCTCTGAGTGATGGAGGGGGAAGAGAGGAAACTGTACACATGTCACATTTACATACAAACTCAGGCACACGAGAAACACTGAACAATTTGCATGCGGATTGCTTTCGTATTTCTCAACAAAATAGATCACAACCGAAACAAATTTTCAGTATTATTTATTTTATTGTTAGCGCTCTATTCATAGTGAAAAATTTGTCTGATACAAATGGTCGGCATACTGACAGATACAGACAATTTCGTAGATTTGCGTCACTCAGGCTGCCAGGTAACTGTAACTTATTTACTTTCATTATAAAGAAAAACTTTCACATACATACGTACATCGAAATACATTTGTAACCTCATTATGGAGACGAGGGAACACTTCCAGAGGAAACCAACGTAGAATTTCTGGACAGTTTATGTAAAAGAATTTGACTTTTAAACGAGAATTACACTGCAGATCGACGAGTCCCAACTCCATATGCACAGGAGCTCTTCAACAGAATCGGGAAACAGTGTCTAAAACAGTACAGAATGGCACTGTCATCAAAACGTTTAAAAAAGCCCCTTGCAATTTTTCAACACCACAACGAATTCTTCAAAATTCGCGTCTTCTTTAACGGCAGTGAACTTGGGGAAATGGCTGGAGTTTTCGGCCGAAGTTATGCTTTCCACAATGAAATTTTGTTTTTAAATTCACCCCCAATTCTCACACTGTAACACCATACTGTGTCAGGTGTGCAGTGAACTGTACTTAAAATGCGAGTTCTGCAATCCATTCCAGATATTCTAGTTTCCTTTCCTCCTTTCCTTTTCCCTTCATAAATTTAATAATAGCGGATATTAAAGCGAAAAAGTCTGTCCAGGCATCCCCTTGACAAAACCAACGTATTTTGCAGCAATGTGTATAGTATTTATACTCTTGGTTCATTTCCATCAAAATCTGTTGCAATTGACAGTATAATAACGCGTTCGACTTCAGAAAAGTTGCTATTCATACTGGGTACTACGTACTTCATCACGTACTCCATCCTCGCAAATTTAACACAATGTTCTTCATGACGTACAGAACAATGATCACGTACATATGGTGTGTCGATCGTAGGAATGTTTTGTTTTGCCATTGTCGACTAAATTTCTAAATTTTTTCTTCAGGCCGTTGTAACGTTCCGTACCAAATATGGCCGATCCCACAATTAAGCAATCTGTGGACGAAGAAGAAAATGGTAAATTACCGCTGTTTTCCCGTAGTGTTGCAAGAGGACGGGATATTGGTATGGAAACTGGGGGACGAAAGACGGACACATATGTAACTGCTAAGTTTGTGTTGTTTTGGGAATAGGCGTCGCAATCAACGCATCATGGACATTGCAGTTCAGGAAGGGAAATGACGGGCGGAAGAATGAAGACACTTTTCCACGTTCTGTAAAGTTTCGTATCCATCGTGGCTGTGCCATGTCACGGAGTGCGAGGCCCCTTCCGCCGGAGGTTCGAGTCTACCCTCGGACATAGGCGTGTGTGTTGTTCTTAGCATAAGTTAGTTTAAGTAGTGTGTAAGTCTAGGAACTGATGACCTCAGCAGTTTGGTCCCTTAGGAATTCACACACACTCACACACACACACACACACACACACACACACACACCATCTTGGCTGCAAATAGCCCGGAAATCAACGATGCTTTTATCTCTCGCCATAATTTTCCCCGAACAGCGTGATAATCAAAATTATTGAAGATATCTACATCTACATCCATACTCCGCAAGCCACCTTACGGTGTGTGGCGGAGGGTACTTTGAGTACCTCTATCGATTCTCCCTTCTATTCCAGTTTCGTATTATTCATGGAAAGAAAGATTGTCGGTATGACTCTGCGTGGGCTCTAATCTCTCTGATTTTATCCTCATGGTCTCTTCGCGAGATATACGTAGGAGGGAGCAATATACTGCTTGATTCCTCAGTGGAGGTACGTTCTCGAAACTTCAACAAAAGCCCGTACCGAGCTACTGAGCGATTACGAAATGAAGCTGTAACGAAGCGCGCTGCTTTCCGATGGGTCTTCTCTATCTCTATCAACCTCATCTGGTATGGATCCCACACTGGTGAGCAATATTCAAGCAGTGGGCGAACAAGTGTACTGTAATCTACTTCCTTTATTTTCGGATTGCATTTCCTTACGATTCTTCCACTGAATCTCAGTCTGGCATCTGCTTTACCGACGATCAACTTTATATGATCATTCCATTTTAAATCACTCCTAATGCCTACTCCCAGGTATTTTATGGAATTAACTGCTTCCAGTTGCTGACATGCTACGTTGTAGCTAAATGCTAAAGGATCTTTCATTCTATGTATTCGCAGCACATTACACGTGTCTACATTGAAATTCAATTTCCATTCCCTGCACCATGCGTCAATTCGTTGCAGATCCTGCTGCATTTCACTACAATTTTCCATTGTTACAACCTATCGATATACTACAGCATCACCCGCAAAAAGCCTCAGTGAACTTCCGATGTTATCCACAAGGTCATTTATGTATATTGTGAACAGCAATGGTCCTACGACACTCCCCTGCGGCACACCTAAAATCACTCTTACTTCGGAAGACTTCTCTCCATTGAGAATGGCATGCTGCGTTCTGTTATATAGGATCTCTTCAATCCAATCACACAGTTGGTCTGATAGTCCATATGCTCTTACTTTGTTCATTAAACGACTGTAGGGAACTGTACCGAACGCCTTGCGGATATACAGTGATTTATAAAAATTATAGCTTTACCCGTCAGACTCCCTAGCGTTGTTCGAAAAGTAATGATCCTACTTTTTCTCCAGGGTAAACCAATGAAGCGCGGGAGACTTTCTTCGGCGGAGATGTCAGATGTATGTTGTATAATAACGGAACAAAATGAGAGGAGATACGGCATCAAATTTTATGAAAAACTTTTCGATACCCTAGTGGAGACCATGTCAAGGTTCAACAGATTTTTCCGGCTCGGTACCACGAGCAACTCACGGATAAAGGAATGGTACAAATGCCTCGAAGATATCCACATATCAGTGGACAGCGAACAGCGTTCAGGAGAGCCTCAAAAAGCCGAAATGATGATGCCATTGAGCATGAGCGTACATTGGTCAGGGACGGCTGTCGCGTCACAGTACGCGAATTCACATACGAGACAGGTGTAAACACTGCATAAGCAGATTTGATTTGCGGATCAAACGATCGGAGGTAAAATCTTGGCAGCTCCACCGTGATAACGCAGCCGCGCATTCTGCGCATCTTACTCGGACTTCCCTCGACATTCCTGTAGGTAGTTAGGTTGCATAGTTGCTTGACGTGGCTCCGGGTGACTTAACTATTCCGCAAGCTGAAAATGGCTGTAAAACTGACGCGGCATGGGTCAAGAGAAGACGTCCTGAGGAATGTGCCGTCCAAACATTCAAAGAAAGGCGTTCCAGTAGTGCATCCAAAGCAGGAACAAATGGGTGCATTACCAACCAGAAAGACTACTTTGTAGGAGATTAGGGGACCTGTATCTCCAAATCAACATATGTACTAGGGAAATCATACCGAGTAACACGGCCTTCATCTCCATAACAGCATCAGTTCAGCGAAGAAGAATATCCGATTCAGCCTTCAGGTATGCCATGTATCGAGCTGAAGCGACTCCTTAACAGCTACCAAGTCGTGCGGATGTTGATTTCTACGTTTCACCCGCTATTCCGAATAGTCCCAGAAATTTTGTGTTAACGTCGATTTATTTAGCGATCAGATCGTACTGTGACAGGGATCTGAATGACTGAATGTGACGTAATCACAGTTAGGGATAGTGAGATTAGATGTATAAGATCTGTAGAGTATAGAAAAGTCTTTGGTCGTTAAACGTGTTTATTTTATGTCCGGTTTCGGTCCAAACAATTATCAAATATGTCTGAATTCTAAAGTAGTGTACAAAACATATAAAAAAATTTGTACCCAAGATATACAGTATCAAAAAATGTGAAAAGGTAATTCAACGATGACACACAAACGCAAATAACCCGTAGTGTAAGGTCACGCACAGCATGCCATTCTAAATACTAGCTGAGAATGACAGATATATCTGATTATGATCGTAAGGATCAAAACAGGATATAACAATAAAAAAAAATAAGCTAACAGAATGACCACATGACATCGGAATTTTGCATTTTTTATGTTTGTGGTACTCGAATTTCAGAACTCAAACATAAATCCCACAGACGAGTTCGATGTAGCTCTCAAAAATTACCGATAAAATCGACTTCTGAGATTTCTGAGCGTCTATAACCCCGTGAAATATGGCTGACAGGCTGCTTGACTGTGTCGTATTATTGTTTGTGAAATGGTGACCTGGGCTCGAATGCTGTATGATGCAAATTTTTAATCAAAAGTGCATATTCTACGAGCATTTACGTGACGCATAAAATACATAACGGTCACAAAAAAAAATTTGGAGCACTCGAGAGTGGTAATACACAAAATTCAATTTCAATGCCAATACAAATTGTAATTTCCAACATTTTATAAAAGGTTATTAATAACGATAATTTAAATAATAAAAAATTACACGTTAATTTTTTCATCTTTATCTAATTTTATATTCACGGTAATAGTCGTAGATATTGCTTTTTTTTTCTTTACAAATTTGTCACAGTCGAGGGTCGAAAGAGACTAGGTGAGCATTCTGTCACAGAGCCCCTCTGCAAATCAAAAAGCTAACCTTATTTTAGGGCAGAGGTGTCCAACTCAATTTCGAAGTGGGCTACATTATTAACTTTAATCATCGTCACAGGCCATACTACAAAGCACAGGCCATACTACAAAGGAATCAAACTAACAGAAATAAAAATCTGTTTTCTAGTTAGGCAGGAAATATATAATTATATTTGAATATTACAAGCTTAAAACGAAATTATAAATTAACCAAAAAAATGAATAACACGAAAACTTAATGAGACAACATTTTTCGTTTGTAAATTGTATCTCGATATTTGAGCTATATTCGATGTCGAATTTCTAAGATTGCCATCTGTTAGCGAAGATCTCGTTTTAGATTTTACATTTTTCACTCGTGAAATTCCATCAGTTCAGTCTGCAGGCAACTATGGTACGCTGCATAATGGTGTAACATGGCGAGATATTATGTAACATTGTGTGTTCAGTATTAATTTTAAAAGGAATTTGGAAACCTTTCATGTGGGGCTCTTGATTTTTAAAATCTGTGAAACTCCCCTGAAACTCATACCCTACTTTCTGCAACAGAAATGCAGTGTGTCCTGATTTTGTATAGACAAAGTCTCCGAATGACTCGTATGCACTTCCTCTGACTGTTATTCTAACAAGCTTTTTTTCTAAGTGCTAGAACAGCTCCATACATTTCAACAAATAGTTGACTTTTACCTTGTAGTTTTAGATTTGTAAACGGCCTTGTCGCAGTGGTAACACCGGTTCCAGTTAGATTACCGAAATTAAGCGCCGTCCGGCTGGGCTAGCACTTGGATGGGTGACCATCCGGTCCGCCGAGCGCTGTTGGGAACCGAGATGTACTCAGCCCTTATTAGGCAAAATGAGGAGCTACTTGATTGAGAAGTACCGGCTCCGGTCTCAGAAACTGACATACGGCCGAGAGAGCGGTGTGCTCACCACGTGCCCCTCCATATTCGCATCCAGTGACGTCTGTGGTCTGAGGGTGACACGGCGGCCGGTCGGGACAGTTGGGACTTCATGGCCTGATCGGTAGGAATTTAGTTTTAGTTTTGCTTCTGTTTTAGATTTAGATCATTTAACTATTGCCTATTTTCCAAAAATCTGACTTTTTGTCTTTTCGTAGTCATCAGGATTTTATAAATAGTGTGAACGTTGCTGATATACTGAGCCAGCAAAATCGGCTGTTCTTGGTGAGTAATGCAGTGGTGTTTTACAATCGTGCGTGTCGTGTTATTACTCATCAAGATGACAAATCCGTTTGTTGTTCCCGTCATCGCTGGTGCAACCGTCTAGTGTCAACTCGGAAAGGTTTTCGCCTTGAAGATCAAAGTTTTCCATGCAGCTTCTTAGTTCTCCATATTGCTCTTGTCTTTTTGTTGCACATTTCATTAAACGCAAGTCAAGTAATTTCTTAGTTAGAGTGTAGTTGTCTGTCACTCATCTCACAAAGACTGCCAACTGGGTTGTAGCTGAAGCAACAGAACTTTCATCGAGCGCTAAATTTCAAAATACACATTCCTTTAATTGACCTTTGAGTTACCTTTGGAGCTAGCTATTAAGGAAAGTCCCACCACTGCAACAGCACACAGCGAGTTTTGCAGACTAAATGAAATGAAACAAAATAAAGCCAGCGAGCGCAGTTGAGCATGCCATCTTGCGTCACCCGTGTGGCCATCGTAGCAGGCGCATGTTGTCACTGGTAGGGAAACGGGTGGCGGGTAGCAGGTACGGAACAATACAGCTAATAGGTTATCAGGTAGGCAACCACCACCTCTCCCCACATGGACGTTTGTTTGCGCCTGCGAGCAATGGACAGAGAAGGTTAATTTTAAAATACTGTCCTCACTTACTACGGGTCTGAAAAAGGAGAAACTTTGTTGGGCTATTTTGAGGGCCGAATTCTTTGTGGCCGCAGGCGACCCTTGTGAGCCACGGATCGTATGCTGGACAGCCCTACTTTAGGATATTGAAGACGCTCAGTAAACGTAAAAAGCTCATTTTGTCGAGAATTCTTGATACTTGCCTTTACTTGCTTTGTTTGACTGTTATTTGAGATTTGAACTTCACATATCATAAATACAAAAAAATATAAGAATCCTGCTCCCGTGTGGTCTCCTTGTGTGTTCTGCAATGTTTTCTGAGTGTTCTTCAAACCATTCCAACAGAGCTTATGTCATCTCGTTAGATGAGAATGGCCACAGGATACAAGATGCAGAAGGAACGACAATACTTGGTTACCGATAATGTTGAAGAAATCTCCTGGTACTTGTCCACTGCAATCTGAAGGAGAAAATCCAAGTCAGGTCACGGAAAACACTTCCAAAACATCACAGACCCTCCTCCATTTCGAACTGCACTCTCCACACAATGTGGACTAAAGGCCTTATTCGGCTGTTGGAGACGCCGTTCAACATTTGAAAAGAATAGACCAAACTAACTCCCCGAGTCAGTCATTTTCGAGTCTGTCTGTTTTTTGCCTTTTTGAAGAATTGACGCTCTATGTGCCACTATGATCAATGGTCTATTGGGAAATTCCCGACTTCAAACGAACGTTCTGTGCAGTTCCTTTAGCGACGTCCACTTAGAAATTGATTGATGTGAACCTGTATTCGCTGACATTATTAAATCCTGCGAGGCTGTAAACCGACTGTCAACGACAAGGCGCGACACTGTTCTCTGGTCCCTACTGGTAAGGATCCTTTTACAACTACAGCTCTTATGCCTTATTACGAGAACGCATTAAAACAATATTTTCGACGCAAAACATTCTGGCATTAGCGCGCCAACGCGTCTGTTCCACACTACAAATACTTCGAAACTTACACTCATGGGTGTAGTACGGTGCAGCCAGGAAGATGTTCGCAGTCCACTACCAGCTAAACCATCCGGACACAGTGGTCATTACAGCTGCACGACTACCCTAGCACGCTTTACGTCAGACCCAAATTCTCAACTTATCCACACACTACTAATGTAGTGCCACATGCCCATTATCGTCATTATTTGCGGCATTTCGCCCCGAGCAATCTGGCGCTGAAGACATCATTGGCCGTCTCGCCTTAATTAATATTATTTTGTTGTGTGGATGTCAGACGGATACTATTTGTTGTTGTCGTAATCTACATCTACATCTACATTTATACTCCGCAAGCCACCCAACGGTGTGTGGCGGAGGGCACTTTACATGCCACTGTCATTACCTCCGTTTCCTGTTCCAGTCGCGTATGGTTCGCGGGAAGAACGACTGTCTGAAAGCCTCCGTGCGCGCTCTAATCTCTCTAATTTTACATTCGTGATCTCCTCGGGAGGTATAAGTAGGGGGAAGCAATATATTCGATACCTCATCCAGAAACGCACCCTCTCGAAACCTGGCGAGCAAGCTACACCGCGATGCAGAGCGCCTCTCTTGCAGAGTCTGCCACTTGAGTTTATTAAACATCTCCGTAACGCTATCACGGTTACCAAATAACCCTGTGACGAAACGTGCCGCTCTTCTTTGGATCTTCTCTATCTCCTCCGTCAACCCGATCTGGTACGGATCCCACACTGATGAGCAATACTCAAGTATAGCTCGAATGAGTGTTTTGTACGCCACCTCCTTTGTTGATGGACTACATTTTCTAAGCACTCTCCCAATGAATCTCAACCTGGCACCCGCCTGACCAACAATTAATTTTATATGATCATTCCACTTCAAATCGTTCCGCACGCATACTCCCAGATATTTTACAGAAGTAACTGCTACCAGTGTTTGTTCCGCTATCATATAATCATACAATAAAGGATCCTTCTTTCTATGTATTCGCAATACATTACATTTGTCTATGTTAAGGGACAGTTGCCACTCCCTGCACCAAGTGCCTATCCGCTGCAGACCTTCCTGCATTTCGCTACAATTTTCTAATGCTGCAACTTCTCTGTATACTACAGCATCATCCGCGAAAAGCCGCATCGAACTTCCGACACTATCTACTAGGTCATTTATATATATTGTGAAAAGCAATGGTCCCATAACACTCCCCTGTGGCACGCCAGAGGTTACTTTAACGTCTGTAGACGTCTCTCCATTGATAACAACATGCTGTGTTCTGTTTGCTAAAAACTCTTCAATCCAGCCACACAGCTGGTCTGATATTCCGTAGGCTCTTACTTTGTTTATCAGGCGACAGTGCGGAACTGTATCGAACGCCTTGCGGAAGTCAAGGAAAATAGCATCTACCTGGCAGCCTGTATTTAATATTTTCTGGGTCTCATGAACAAATAAAGCGAGTTGGGTCTCACACGATCGCTGTTTCCGGAATCCATGTTGATTCCTACATAGTAGATTCTGGGTTTCCAAAAACGTCATGATACTCGAGCAAAAAACATGTTCTAAAATTCTACAACAGATCGACTTCAGAGATATAGGTCTATAGTTTTGCGCATCTCCTCGACGACCCTCCGTTCCTCTAGAGACTTGCGGTACACGGCTGTTAGAAGAGGGGCAAGTTCTTTCGCGTACTCTGTGTAGAATCGAATTGGTATCCCGTCAGGTCCAGTGGCCTTTCCTCTGTTGAGTGATTCCAGTTGCTTTTCTATTCCTTGGACACTTATTTCGATGTCAGCCATTTTTTTGGCTTTCAGGTCTATTATTTTTTCTTAATGAGGCCTTCAGGCAGAAGATCACCAGCACTGTAAAGGGATTTGTGTTTACCTGTAGTTTCTTCTCTTATATCATAATCATCCTTGTCCGTTGACTGCGGATATAGCACTGAGAAATAAATCTGATTAAAGGAAGAATGTGAAGTACATACCCTGGTGTCCACAAACTTAAAGCAACAAAAGGAAATTTTACATTGTTGCGTTTACTTTGCCACTAAGCAGTACAGGCAGTTGATAGTAAAGTAGAAACAATGTAAAAAATCAGAACGTAAACAACTGCAACATGATTAACGCTAGACAAAAATGTACCTCGTTTTTTCCAACTTAAGGGACAACTGATTAATGTGCTCAGTATGGGGCTTGACCACCTCTGGCAGCAATACTGGCATGACAACTACGGGACATGCCGTGAATGATGTCATCATTCTCATGTTGAGGCAATAACGCCTGTTCCTCCTGCAGAGATGCTCGCAAGTCTTGGAGAGTGGTTGGTGGAAGCTGAGGTCTCTCCGTACATACCAGATCCTCTGGCAACAATACTGGCATGACAAGTACGGGACATGCTGTGAATGATGTCATCATTCTCATGTTGAGGCAATAACGCCTGTTCCTCCTGCAGAGATGCTCGCAAGTCTTGGAGAGTGGCTGGTGGAAGCTGAGGTCTCTCCGTACATACCAGATCCTCTGGCAACAATACTGGCATGACAAGTACGGGACATGCTGTGAATGATGTCATCATTCTCATGTTGAGGCAATAACGCCTGTTCCTCCTGCAGAGATGCTCGCAAGTCTTGGAGAGTGGTTGGTGGAAGCTGAGGTCTCTCCGTACATACCAGATCCTCTGGCAACAATACTGGCATGACAAGTACGGGACATGCTGTGAATGATGTCATCATTCTCATGTTGAGGCAATAACGCCTGTTCCTCCTGCAGAGATGCTCGCAAGTCTTGGAGAGTGGCTGGTGGAAGCTGAGGTCTCTCCGTACATACCAGATCCTCTGGAGACAATACTGGCATGACAAGTACGGGACATGCTGTGAATGATGTCATCATTCTCATGTTGAGGCAATAACGCCTGTTCCTCCTGCAGAGATGCTCGCAAGTCTTGGAGAGTGGTTGGTGGAAGCTGAGGTCTCTCCGTACATACCAGATCCTCTGGCAACAATACTGGCATGACAAGTACGGGACATGCTGTGAATGATGTCATCATTCTCATGTTGAGGCAATAACGCCTGTTCCTCCTGCAGAGATGCTCGCAAGTCTTGGA